>NC_045451.1:67865265-68011825 GCF_002776525.5 Piliocolobus tephrosceles | reverse complement strand
AAAAAAAAAAAAAAAAAAAAAAAAAAAAAAAAAAAAAATTGAGTAACAGAGACCACCAGCAACTTATGCTAAAGTGAGGGAGTGCAGGAGAGCTTTGTTACCTCCCACAGAGATAAGAGGGGTGCCCTTCATTTTATTTGCCCTCACCCAACGCAGCGCCTGGGACCTAATAGGATTTCTACCAATGTTGGATGCAGGCAACTGGACGTAAGTAGTTCTGGATGCAAGTCAGAAGTGAAAAATTAGGTTGGGGACACCTAGAGACAGCAATGGAGCTTGGAATACTAAACTGAAGATAAGTGATGGGGGTAAGTTTTTGAAGCGAACATGGGCAATAATGAAAATGATCATCTTATCACCTGCCTCCATTGGGCGTTCACCATATCCAGAGCACCATGTGAATTACTCTGTCTCGGTAATCTCAATTATCTTCACAGAAAGCTTGGGAATTGTACAAATAGATGGAGAAACCAAGGCACAAAAAGGATGAGTAAGTTGGACACTAATAGAGAACACAGCACCCTGCTACCCCATCAAACCCTGCCCATTACATTAGCGCTCCTATCTGGGATCGATGCAGTCAAGCAGCATCTGTGGAGAAAAGCTGAAGGAAAGAGATGGGGAAGCTACAGGCTGCTCGGTCACTGTGATGATGGGGAAATAGACCATGCTGCGAGGGGAGTGGTTAGAAACAGGAGAGACCAAGACTCCTTTTCTGCCTGACTATTGTCTTAAGCAGTCTTTGTGCAGATTCTCCTGCATGTCTGCACATCGCCAGGAAGTCAGGACAACATAAACCGGCAGCAAATTGCCCTCCACGCAGTGTGCATGCAAAGTAAAGCCGCAAATCTGTGCCCATTGCCTTTCCCTAGAAGGCTGCAGCCACAGGACAGCCGGCCGTGTCGCTCCTGTAAGACGTTTTGAATACAAAGCGAGATCTGATCATATCTTAATATATTTTATCCAATTTGACCTTAGCAATGTTCAGTGGTAGAAACATTTGCGGGTGTTGAATGACAGAGCAAACAGTCTATTTAGAGAGCGAGCCAACCAGTCCTTCTCTCTGGAGGTTTGATCCTCCTTCGGTGTTGCTGGAGTGGATCAACACGGAGTTTTACAGCTGCTGATGGATTGATTTGGAAACACTTTTGCAGGCAGTTTAAACAGCAGGGATGACTTTTATTTTTGAGAAAATAAAAAAAACAACCTAAATCTTTTTGTTTCATTTTCATAGGCTCGTAGGTCTGAAACCCAGCTTCCTTTTGTTGTACGAGTTTGCTTTACGCTTCTAGGGTGTGACACACATGTGAACATTGCAGACAGCTGAGCCCTGCCTTCGGATCTTGGGTGGGTGACAGTGCCTAGTGTGCTCCTAAAAGGCCAAGACCTGAGCCCACCTTTCTCAAGCCTGCGTCTGCAGAGACATCAAAGCTCCAGTGCAGTCCTGCTTAGAGACAGGCTTCGCAGGAACTTTTAAAGAGCCGAGTCATCCATATCATCTGAGATCCTGGGTCCTAGACGGTCGTTTTTCCCACAATCATCCCCACTGCCTGCTCCCTGTGGACCTCTGTTCCTTTTATTCAGTTTTCCAGGGTGGGGTCATTTTCCTGCAGAACAGATGGGATTTGATGGGACAGAGGAAGCACTGGAAGTTGTCCCCGGAGAGTCAGACCATAGGGCTATAGAGTTGAAAGCAGGGAGTATGAACAAAGACCTGGTTCCAGTCACAGCTCTGACCTGCATCCGTGTGGGACCCTGGGCATGTCATTTAGCCTCTCTGAACCGAAGTGTCTTCATGTGTCAAATGAGAAAAATTGTAATATCTCTCTTGTACTCAGGCCTTTTTTGTTACAAGGGACAGAGAATCCACTCTAAATCGCTTAACCAGAAACCGGCATTGGCTCCTGTACTACAAGGGCAGGGGTGAAGCTGAGGACACACGCACCCTGGGTTTGAATTTCTGTCCTGTCTTCCTCCTCATCATGTTACCTCATTCTCTCTGACTGTGTCTCACTGGGGCCAAGGCCACAGGGAGCTCCACATCCAGGCAACTGTGGGTCTGGGAGGCAGATGGGGCGTGTTCCCTCCAGGGTCAGCCAGAAAGTGCCACAGGGGGTTCTGATTGGGTTGGCTGAGCCCCAAGCCCATCCCTGAATCCAGCACTGGACAGGGCTGTGGCATAATTTAATGGGCCAAAATTCTCCCATGGAAGGATGTGGGGGAGGTATAGTGAGTCAGCAGAGACTTGAGTCACCCTGTCACCTCACCGCATCATGGTCCTGGTAGAATACAAGTGTACAGAAAGCATCCAAGCGTATTACTCAGTGCAGAGGAGTCACTCCAAGACTGGTAGCTTATTCAAGGGGCAGGGGCAGGCCCCTAGGGATGCTGCTGCTGGGGAGCTCCTCGGAGCTGGGGGTCGGTGTTTGTAACTGGAGAGGAGCCAGAGGGTGTTACCTGGATGTGGTCTCGGACAGCTGATGAAGCTGCACCTGGGTCCATGGACAGCTGTGGGAGTCTGTGGACACTTGTACATGCTCACCCACACACACTCACTCTCACTCTCACACTAACACTGCTTACATGCACTCACACACAGGCACTCACATGCCCTTACACACGCACACATGCTTGTACGTACACTGGTGCGTGCTCATACACATGCACATACCTGCACACACTCATGTATAGAGGTCTGCAGCTGTGGTTGCCCACCATTTCAAGATAAATGAATCCAGAATAAGGACCATTGTAAAAAAAAAAAAAAAAAAAGAAAAAAAGGAAAAGAAAAGAAAGAAAGAAAAGGAAATTCCTGAAGCTACTGTTGCAGCTCTGCCAGCAGGTAAGAAAACTTTGCACTTTTGGTGAAATACCTTTTTATCTTGTATTGAAAATGCAGCTTTTATATGGGTACAGGATTGCTGTAAAAAAGGCATTCCCATAGATTCTAATGCGATTTGAGAAAAAGAGGGGTCATTATATGATAAAGAAAAAGGAGGGTGAAGGATCTAAACCTGGAGGATTGAATGCCAGCAAAGGATGGTTTGATAATTTTAGAAAGAGATTTGGCTTTTTAAAAATGTCAAAATAACAGGAGAAGCAGTTTTTGCTGACCAAGAGGCAGCAGATGAGTTCCCGGATGCAATTATCATTGAGGAGAAAAGATATCTGCTTGAATACGTTTTTAATGCAGACAAAAACATCCTATTCTGTGGAGAAAAATGCCTCAAAAGATATTTATTAGTAAGGAAGATAATCCAGCACCAGAATTCAGGCAGGAAGGGATAGGCTAACTCTACTGTTCTTTGCAAATGCATTTGGGTTTATGATCAGGACTGTCCTTATTTATAAAGCACCTAACCCCAGAGCCTTGAAGGGAAAAGATAAACACCACCTGCCAGTCTTTGGTTGTACAAAAAGAAGGTCTGGACAACAAGAATCTGGATTGGTTTCATGAATACTTTGTCTCTGAAGTCAGAAAGTATTTTGCTAGTAACGGATTGCCTTTTAAAGTTTTTTTTTTTTTTTAATTGAACAATGCCCCTGGTCACCCAGAATCCCATGAGTTCAACCCTGAAGGCATTGAAGTGGTCTACTTGCCTCCGAATGCAACATCTCATGTCAGCCTCTAAATCAGGGAGCCATGAGGACATTCAAAACTTATTACACATGGCACTTTATGGAAAGGATGTCAACGCTATGGAGGAAAACCCCAACAGAGAGAACATCTTGCAAGTCTGGAAAGATTGCACCACTGAAGGTGTTGTTGTTGTAAAAAAAGCATGAGAGCCATCAAGCCCAAAACAATTAATTAGTGCTTGAGAAGACTGTTTCCAGATGTTGTGCATGGTTTCATAGGATTTTTGACAAAGCCAATCAAGGAAATCATGAAAGAGATTGTGGATATGGCTAAAAAAGTAGGGGATAAAGGATTTCAAGATGTGGATCTTAGAGAAATTCAAGCTGCTAATAGACACAACACCAAAGGAATGAACACAAGACAACGTAATGGAGATAAGTGCTTTGAAACCAGCGCTAAGCATGAGGAAGAAGACTTAGGAGAAATGGTGCCAGAAAAAATTGATATGAGACAATGTGGCAGAAGGGTTTCGATTATTCAAGGCTCCTTTTGACTTCTCTTACAACACAGACCCTTCTATGATATGGGCACTGAAACTAAAGCAAAGAGTGGATAAGGGTTGGTATCATACTGAAACATTTCTAGATAAATAAAAAAGCAAAAAAGATAGAAATGACAATGTTATTTCCATAAAGTTATGGTGAGTGTGCCTGCCTCTCCTTCCATGTCTTCTACCTGCTCCACCTCTGCCACTCCTAAGACAGCAAGACCAACCCCTCCTCTTCCTCCTCCTCAGCCTACTTAATATGAAGATGATGAGGATAAAGATCTTTATGATGGTCCACTTCCACTTGATGAATAATAAATATATTTTCTCTTCCTTATGATTTTCTTAATAACACTCTTTCTCTAGCTTACTTTATTGTAAGAATACAGTATATAATACATATAAAATACAAAATGACTATTTAGGCTTCCTATCAAGAGTAGACTATTAGTAGTTAAGTTTGGTGGGAGTAAAAAGTTATTGAATTTTTGGCTGTGTGGGGGGTCGGCATCCCTAGGCCCTGAGTGGTTCAAGGATCAAGTGTAATTCCACTTCCCTGGTCAGTCATTGGCTCAAAAATGAACAAACCTAAATCAAGCTGGGCTGGTGAGAAGGGAAAGGAATTTAGCAGGGGAGCATCTAGGAAGAGCTTCCTCACTGCTAAGGGGCGGGGAGACGGTCTTGTAGGGGTGCCCCATCCTGCTGGATACCAAGAGTGGGTATCCATGCTGAAAATGGCCAAGTAGAAAGACAGACCACATCATATTGCGGAGCTACTAAATCAACCACCCCTGATGGTGGTCATATTTCTGAACTTCCTGTTATGTGAGATGGTAAATGTCCTTATTGTTAAAGACATTATTTTTCTTCAGTAGAGATTTTTGCTTATAACCGAAAGCAACCAAAGTGTTTGCTGCTTTTCTCTCTGCCTTCCCATGATCCACTTATTGTTGTGATTCAGAATTCCTCTTTTCAGTTAGGCCATCTCTGTCTTATTTAAAACAGCAGCACCTGCCCATGATACAAATTGCCCTGGGACTTCTTTTTGTGTCTTTCTTAGTGCCTGGGATGGTAAATTTTAGGTGTCAACTGGACTGGATTAAGGAATACCTAGAGAACTGCCAACACATTACCTTAGGTGTGTCCATAAGGGCGTTTCCAGAGGAGACTGGTCACTGAACTGAGTGGGGAAGATCTGCCTCAGCATGAGCAGCACCATCCAAACGGCTGGGCACCCGGAAAAAACAAAAATGAGAGAAAATGATGCTCTCTTTCTGTCTCCTGAAGCTGAATCATGCCCCACCCCCTACCCTTGGACATCAGAACTCCAGGCTGTCTGGCTTTGGGATTCCAGCACTTACATCAGTGGCCCCCAGCTTCACAGGCCTTCATCCTCACACTGAGAGTTATGTCATTGGCATCCTTGATTCTGAGGCTTTGGGGTTAGACTGAGCCACACCACTGGCATCCCAGGGTCTCCAACTTGCAGATGATAACCTGTGGTAAGACTTCCCAGCCTCCATAGTTGTGTGAACCATTTCCCCTAATAAATCACCTCTCACGTACCTATAAATCTATCTACCTACCTACCTACCTATCCATCCATACTACTGTTTCTGTCTCTCTGGAGAACCCTGACTAGCACAGCACCTATTATCATCTTAAATTATATTATTTGTTATTTATTCAGTGTTTATCTCCCTGACTAGATGTAAACTCCATAAGGGTAGACACTTTCTCCTGTTTGCCACTGAATAGGAGACAGTATATCCCCCCACCTCCCCCTGAAACAGTGACCAGCATGTAGTAGGTGCTCAATAAATATTCGCTGGGTCTTTCTAAATAAACATTCCTTGGTGAGTAGAGGATTCTGCCTGGTGCTTCCTGTTGACCAGGGCATGAGAGAATACAGAAAGCTTGGGGAATTTCTTCCCTATTCTGAAGGGCATTCAGAGGTTGATTGGATGTTTCCTGAATATTTGCTGAAAACAATAAAAATATAGAGCAATGCACTATAAAATATTTCAACATATGTATTAGTGTTTCTCAAACTTCAAACCCAGGTTTCCTTTAATTACTATGGAAATCTGTCAGCACTATCCACCTTTAGGAAGCTTCTGGCCTCTCCCACGGGTTTGGACCCTTCCTGGGAACCACTGTGTTTCCTGCACATTCAACCAGGAGCCAAGAAGTTTTCTTCGATGTTTACTTTGGGTTGCTTGCATTATAAATCTAATAGACGTTCCCTGCACACTCTTTCCCTTCCATGCTCCAGATACATAATTGGGTTGAGAACCACTCATTTTCAAGTAAACATATGTTTGTGTGCATTTTAGGAGTAATGTCATTTTCCTGTTTGGTTCAGCATCAAAATTGCCTTAGCCTCCCAGAGAATGTTGCCATTGAGTGCAAGAATGTCAGTGACCCTTTATGGACAGCTTACAGAACGCCAGGCAGTGGCACTGTGTGTAGCTCTTTGTTTGATCTGATTTCTTTTTTTTTTTTTTTTTTTTTTTGAGATGGAGTCTTGCTCTGTCACCCAGGCTGGAGTGCAGTGGCGCGATCTCGGCTCACCGCAACCTCCACCTCCTGGGTTCAAATGATTCTTCTGCCTCAGCCTCCTGAGTAGCTGGGATTACAGGCGCGTGCCACCATGCCCGGCTAATTTTTATATTTCTAGTAGAGACGGGGTTTCGCCATGTTGGTCAGACTGGTCTTGAACTCCTGACCTTGTGATCTGCCTGCCTTGGCTTCCCAAAGTGCTGCGACTATAGGTGTGAGCCACCGCGCCCGGCCCTAATCTGATTTCATCCTTAGTCAGTTCAGGCTGCTGTAACAAAGTGCCATGGACGGGTTGGCTTAGAAAAAACAGAAATCTATTTCCCACAGTTCTGGAGCCTGGAAGTCCAAGATCAGGTGCCCCCCATAGTCAGGTTTTATTTTGGGTGCAGACTGCTGTCTTTTCACTGCGTCCTCACCTGGTGGAAAGAGTGCCAGAGAGCTCTCTGGAACCCCTTTGATAAGGGCACTCATCCCATTCATGAGGGCTCTAGCCTCGTGCCCTTATTACTTCCTAAAGGCTCCACTTGCTAATACTATCACATGAGGGATTAGGATTTCCACATGTGAGTCTGGTAGAGACACAAACATTCGGTCCACAACAGTCCCCTAAAGAATCAAATGAGGTGGGGAACAATATTCTAGATGAGCAAGTGAGGCTTAGGCAGATGCTGGCTAACCAGGCAAGGCCGGGCATGTCCCGGTCCTGAACCGGCACTCTGAACCGTTTTTCTGTCACTCAGTATCCTTTTGAAGCCCACGTGGCCTCCAGTGTCCCATGGGACAGCGTGGAACCACCCTCTGGAGAGTAAGGAGTGACCAGGACCTCTACTCCTCTGTCTCAGGCCTAATACACAACGTTTGGCAGGAGGCAGCTGCAGCCAGGAGCTTCTGGCCCTGCAGTGGGGGTCTCCACGGAGCTGTGCAGCAGGCCCGTTTGGAGGGTGACAGCAGTATAGTTGAGATAAGAAATAATGCAGTTCTCCAGGCAGAGCTGCAGTCTTCCAGCCCATATAAATGATTCCTTTAGTGATTTTGCCAAGGATTATGTGTTATGTGTGCTTGGGGAACCAACACAGCCTGAGAAACCGTCAATATTTCTGGAGAAGGGAGAGTGTAATCAGTCAAGCATTCCAGAAAAAATGTAGTCAATGATTTTAACAGCAAGTGGTTTTGACTATGAAAAGATTCAACTATGGGTTTTTTGTTTTTTTGTTTTTTTTTCTTTTTCTCCAAGAATCACTCTGAGCAATTTCTTAAAGAATTAAAATGAAATGTTTCTCGGGTAACAAATCACCCAGTCTTACAGCTTGCAGCTTTATCACTCTCCAGCTAATGGGTCTGAAGAGAGATTTCGGAATTTTCTCGAGACTGCTGTAGAGACCTTGCTGGCAGGAACACAGGGAGCTGCTGTGAGGACATTACTGTTGTGGTTACAAGTTAGAAACAAGGAGAGGTCTAATGGCACAGAGGACGGGAGGGAAGAAGCACTTCAATCAAACCAGCGCAGAGCCTAGCTGTTCTCAGGGGCCAACTTGCTGATTAGCGGCTGTGGGCAGGAGTGGGCATGGCCAGGCCCTTAATGCACACACTCCACTAATATCTCTCTCTCTTACTCATCCAGATCTGGCTTGGTTTCTACAGTGGCTGTCTTATGATGGGGCCACTGGTCATTTTATGAAGAGCCAAAAGTGGATATCCATCCTAGAAGTGACATTTTCTTTGGAAAAGAAAGTATACTGATTTACTACCAGGTTACTGAGTTTTGGAGTCTGCCTTAAATTTGCAGTCTAGGGAAATGTTACTGATGGAGCCTTGCGGTTTCTGAAAAATATTCACTAATGCCCTTGACATGGGAATTAGCTTTGATGGGGAGAGAAGAGAAGGGTAAACCAGGCGAAGAACAGAGCCAAAGGACGCCCAATGGGACTGAGGAAGTTACAACAAGCCCGCCATGGTTTGAAAGGAGGGGCAATTGCCTTTGACCTTGACTGAGCTGTCTCAGGCATCCCCGAGAAGGTTGCCCATTGTGAGCCCGGCTTGGAGTAAGTTCTGGCTCCCATGGCTTCACAGTGACCTGCGTGTCTCCTGCATCCGTCCTAGGCCTTGTCACACGTGTCATAGGTCACACCAGAGTCAACACCCAGTTCCAAGTTCCTACCCTCTTGTAGCACCCAGATCTTCCCACAATAAGCTTACAGACCCCTGCGTGCAGTTAACCCCCACGCCTCCAGCTTCCTAGTTTCTGTAGGCCTCTACTTCTTAGCTAATCTGTCTGGACCCCACAGTTGATTAGAAATCCTCGATTTCACCAAGACACTCCACCCCCTTTTGCCCTGTCTTGCAGAGCCCCACTCCTAGAGCAAACTCACAATCTGTTTTCCCTTCCATATCAGTTGACCCTGCACTTGGCTATGTGTAATAAAAGCTGACCTCAGTGGCTTCATCAAATGGCAGTTTTATTTTATTCCACCATGAAAGAAATCTACAGGGCTAATAAGTACACATAAAATGTCTCCAACAGGCTCCTTCTCTTTATTCACTCTTTGTTAGCATGTGGATTTTATCTCTGTGCTTGTTGCCTCATGGTCACCATATGGCTGCTTCACCTCCAGCACTGCATCTGCATTCCAGGTAGGAAAGGGGAAGGAAGGGTAAAGGGCAAAGGGCATGTGCCAGCTGAGCATTCCCACAAACAAAATACAAACCCATTCAAAAGAAAATCTTTTCCAGAAAGACTAGCTAGGGATTTCTGTTTCCACCTCATTGGGCAGAACTCTGACACAGGCCTTCCCTGGATGCAAGGGAGGCTGAGACACATGGAAGTTTTGGCTGGTCACATCGCCCCTCCGAACAGGAGGAGAGAAAGAGGGAGGGTGGAGCAGGGCTAGGCAGCCCGCCGTTTCTGCTCTCCTCCTTCCCGGTCTGCTGCATAAAAGAGCCACGGCAAACGCACGAGCTCCTGCCTAGCCCCTTCCTCACTGCCCTCAGAGGCTGTCCCGCATCTCACCACTGCCCTCAAGGCCCTGCCCAAGCCCATCCACTTCATTGTTCCTCTTTTGACAAGAACATCCAACCACCAGGCAAGGCCCCCGCATGTGAACACACTGACTGATGTCTTCTTTCCTTATGTCTCAGTGGATGAGTTCTCCTTGCCACCCACTCCATCCGAGCTTCCATCTCCCACTCCTCATGGACTTCGTTCTGCTCATGATCAGCTGGCACGCCCATCGCCAGCTGCTTCTGCTCTACCAGCGGTTTTCCCACAGTCTATCAGCGGGATCATAGAATCTGTATCTTGTTGTGAAGATGACCTGAATTAATAAGGATTGGTGTTACAATGATGATTATTCTAAAAAATGAAGCAAAACAACACAAACAGCCTTTGACCCTTTCTATGTCCATCTGCCTATGGAATCCAGTCACTTGACCATCCCAGAAACGCCCAACTTCGACACGTTCTAAACCAAGGTCATCTTCCTTCTCTGGTTCATTCACTGTTTTGGTGGATGGGACTCAAACCCGAACCCGAGGCCTTTCCCAGCTCTTTCCTCTCCCACTCTGTCCTGACCCAGAAGTCATGAAATTGGTTGAGTGAATCTCCTAAAGATTTTGGAGTTTGTTCCTTCCCCTCCGTTCCTATACTCCTAGCCAGGTGGATCCAGGAGCATCCCGTGCGAGCTCCCTGGTGTGGGGCCCGCTCCCCTCAAAGCTCCTCCACATCACTACCTGGGCACAATGTAAAACTCAGACCTGGCCGGGCGCGGTGGCTCACGCCTGTAATCCCAGCACTTTGGGAGGCTGAAGCGGGTGGATCACGAGGTCAGGAGGTTGAGACCATCCTGGCAAACACAGTGAAACCTCATCTCTACTAAAAATAAAAAAATTAGCTGGAGGTGGTGGTGGGTGCCTGTAATCCCAGCTACTTAGGAGGCTGAGGCCGGAGAATTGCTTGAACCTAGGATGCAGAGGTTGCAGTGAGCTGAGATCACCCCACTGCACTTCAGCCTGGGCAACAGAGTGAGACTCTGTCTCAAAAACAAACAAACAAAAAAACTCAGACCTGTTCACTCACTCCAGACAGCGGCACAAGGGGCTTGCAGCAGCAGGACTCATGGGTGTTTCTCCCAGAAAGCTTACTTGGATGATAACTAAGTAAAATTTAAGCAAGAATTTTATTGGTAAAACTGCTTATGTTTAAATGGGGAAAAAAAAAAAAAAAAGGCAGAGCCCTTCTCCCACGTGGATCTAATGTGCAAAATCTGGTTTGGAACACAATGAATGCCTGGTCTGTTTGGAATGAGGGAGGGGTGCAGCTGGGAGCAAGTCTGTGGTCTCCTCCCTACTCGCCGCCCTTCTCACTTGCTGCGGTTAGCACTCTCTCATCTGGACTGAAATCCCGACAGTAATAAGCATTGCTTCCCCAGTGGATGCTCGGGGCAGAGCTACACAGTTCAGAACTGGAACTCATGGTATTTGTAAATCCGTGTTAAGCCAGAAATCATCCTTGTAAGGATAAGGAGAAAGCCTGTCTTTAAGTGGGAACTTTTTGTCAAGGAGCTTACGGTTTTCTGATTTCAAGTCACTTCCCTGAAGTCTGTATTAGGTCAGCAAGGGGTGGGGATTATCATTGTCATCTGACAGAAGGGGAGACGAGATAACAGAGAGGAAGGTTACGAGCAACTTGTCCATAGTGGTGGATCAGAAGGATTTGGACCAGATCGGATCCCCACACAATCATCTCTTCACAGCTTACATTTCTTAGGTGAAATACAGCTTGCCATAAATCTGTAAGAGTGAAAAGCAGATTGTGGGTTGGGCGTGCTACCAAATTAAGAAGGTTTTCAGGGTTAGCGCAAGGGAAAATAGGAAGGGAAAACCTGTAATGTAGAAGATGATTTGTTTTTCTAAGACCACCAGAGCGAGCACAAAAGAACCAGCGAGTAGGCAAGGCTAAAAACAAAACTGCAGATTTATTCTTTGGTCATCTAGCTTCAGGGACCGGAGCTGGGGGTAGGGAGTTTCTAATACAGTCCCGACAAGAGTGGTGGCTGAAAAAGCCCGCCCGCAGGGCGTCTGCCGGGAGCAACTTTTCTAGGAGTGGAAGGGCAATAGGCGGGGCACGGACGTGTCGGTGGGGGGAGGGGGCGTTCCGTAGGTGCGACCAGGTGAACCTTGGTCTCTTCAGATTAACATCACCTGGCGTATGCCTGATTGGTCTGCACCTTCCCGGGCGCCAGCTGTATTTTCGCGTGCGGGGGGAAAAGTTGATGATGATGAACCCGGAAATGCGCCATCTTGCCTCCGTTCGCCCAAACAGTCCAACCTTTTATTGGTAATAGTGATAAGGGGCACCGTGGTCTGTCTGGCTACTTCCTGCTGCTAAGGGGCGTCGTTAAGTTCGGGGCCTATGGTTGGTATTTGGACGTACCGATGAAGAATTTGGTTGAAGGTGACGCGAGTGATTTCTTGAATCAGAAGACTGAGGCCTATAAAGGATGTGGAGTTTCCAGGTGATGTGTAGGAGAGATGCCACCTGTTGGACTACCTTGGAGATGAATGCTGGACTGTTGTCGGATTGAAGAGTGACCGAGAGGCCAAACCTAGGAATAATACGTTCAGTGAGTATAGAGGCAACAATGTTAGCGGTTTCTCCTGTGGTAGGATAGGCCTCTATCCACCCTGAAAAGGTGTCCACAAGAGTTAAGAGGTATTTGAATTTTTTATGTCTTGGCATATGTATGAGATCAATTTGCCAGTCTTCACCTGGTTGGCGTCCTCCGAGTTGGCGGCTGGGATGGGGACCACGCAATGTGCCTTGAGAATTTGCCTTTAGGCAGGTAGAGCACTGCTGATTGATTGTAAGTAAGTGTTTTTGTAGTGTTGGATAGTGGGGGAGGGGATTTAGAAAGTTGTATAAGGCTTTGGGTCCTATATGTAAAGAATTATGTATATCAGAATAGTATGGAGTTGTGTTTCAGGAATAACTAATTTGTTATTAATATATATCCAGTCATCTGTAGTTAGTTTGGCTGTTGGATTTTATAATAGTTTAGCCTTTTCTTCCTGAGTGTAATTAGGGGCATACTGGGGGAAGAGAAAACAGACAGAAGGAGGCTTAGGGGTGGAAAATCCGGCGGCTAACTTAGCAGTGGTGTCAACAAAATTGTTGCCAACTGCTACCAAGTTAGATGAAGTTTGGTGACCTTTACAATGTATAATGGCTACCTTGAAAGGTGCCAACAGTGCATCTAGTAGTTTGAGTATTTGGTTTTTGTTAATAATAAAGGTACCGCAGGTGGTTAAAAACCCTCTCTTTCCAGATGACTGAATGGGTGTGTGCAATTAAGAAAGCATATTTAGAATCTATGTATATGTTTACTGTTTTTCCTTTTAATAGGAGGAGTGCCTTGGTTAGTGCAGTGAGTTCTACCTGCTGTGATGTGGTCCCTTGTGGTAGGGGTTTTGCCTCTAAGACTGTAGAGGAGGTAACTACTGCATATTCTGCCTGTCTGTTTCCTTGAGGGTTAATAAAGAAGCTGCCATCTACAAATAGGGATTCTGAAGGGGCAGTCAGAATCCCTATTTGTGCATTCTGAAGGGGCGGTCATGCAAGTGTAGGTGGCTGGGGGGTTAAGCCTCCAGGACCTCAGGACAAGAATGTTTAGTATAGGGTGGTTTAAGAGGGTCTGGCAGTAAAGTGGCTGGATTTAGAAAGAAGCAAACTTCTAAAGTAACAGTGGGGTCTTCTATGAATGAAAGATGGAAAAGTTGGAGCCGAGATGGAGTTAAGTGGCTAATACTTTTAAGAGAGATGAGATCCTGAAGACGATGTGTGGAGAGGACTGTTAAATTACTGCCTCTAATAAGCTTTTTTTGCTTCCTGGGTCAGGCAGGCTGCTGCTGCTAATGCACGCAGACAGGGTTGTCAGCCTTGTACAATTAGGTCTAGTTGTTTGGATAGATAGGGCACAGGGCGGTGGGTGCTGCCAACAGGCTGGGCTAGAAGACCAACTGCCACTTTCTGCCTTTCATCTGTAAAGAGTTGGAAGGGACGCTGGAAATCAGGCAGTGAGAGAGTGGGTTGTGAGAGAAGGCAAGCTTTTAAGTGGGTAAAATGAGTCGAGATTAACTTGGGGTTGGACAAAGGCCCATATGGGGTTTCTTTAACTGCGGCGTATAAAGGTTTGGCTAAGATTCCAAAATTAGGAATCCAATGTCTGAAGAAACCTATTAAACCTAAGAAGGATTGAATTTCCTTTGCATTTTGAGGGGGAAAAAGGTTTCGTATTAGGGCCATACGGTCGGTAGTTAATGACCGGGTTGTTGGGGTGATTTCAATTCCTAAGTATATGACGGTTTGGCAAGAAATTTGGGCCTTATGTTTAGATACTCTATAACCTAATGAACCTAAATGGTTAAGGAGAGTTGCAGTATCTAGAAGAGAGTCTTGTTTGGTAGGGCTACAAATTAGGAGATCATATACATACTGCAGAACTTTGCTATTAGTGAGAGGGCAGGAGGCAAGGTCTTTTGCTAAGGCCTGACCAAAGAAATGGGGGCTATCCCGGAACCCCTGTGGGAGGACTGTCCATGTCAATTGAGTGGAGATGTGTGTATCTAGGTCTTCCCATGTGAAAGCAAAAAGGAACTGGCAATCTGTGTATAGGGGTATGATAAAGAAAGCATCCTTAAGATCTAGCACAGTAAGATAAGTAGAATTGGTGGGGATATGGGACAGAAGGGTGTAAGGGTTGGGGGTGGGGGTGACATAGGAGGAGCGTGTGCGCCTGCACAAAGCATGAGCAACAGGTCATGAGGGGATTGAAGGGAAGTGAATGAGTTAGTGGGAATGAATATGGAGGCCTTTAAGGTGCTTAAGATGTCTCAGCCTAGTAAGGGGGTAGGGCATGAGGGTATAATGAGGAACAAGTGCACAAAGTAGTTGTTGGCCAGGCAGCAATTAAGGAGTGGAGTTTTTCGTACAGTGGATGGCTCTCCGTCTACTCCTACTACAGAGATAGTGGATAGAAGGCTAGGTCCAGAGAAGGATGGCAAAACAGAATAGGTAGCCCCGCTATTGATTAAAAAATTAATTGTCTTACCCGCTAGCAGGAGAGTTACCCGCAGCTCTGCGAGGATGATAGGGGTCCCCGAGTCTCGGCACCTTCAATTGTCGTTGTCCAGATGTACAAGCTGGAAGGAGCTCCCAGGATCCTGAGAAAGGGGGTCACATGGAGACGCGGCACCTGTTCTCAGGGTGGGGCAATCAGACTTCCAGTGTCCTTCCAGTTGGCAAGCAGGGCAGGGGATTGCTGGTGGACGAGGGTTAGGACATTCATTGGCCCAATGTCCTGACACCTTGCACTTATAGCAAGGCTGCGTTGGGGCTCGGGGACCTTGTGGACACCTGTTGGCATAGTGTCCTGCCTTGCCACACCTATAGCAGGCTCCTTTTGTAACCTTGGAGTCTGCAGGGTGTGTACTCTCTGATCTGGGGTTATGACTGGGCTGTAAAGCCGCTGCTAGAAGCTGTATTCTCTGTTCGAGGCAAGCCTGCTGCTGTGCCTCAACCGTCTCCTCTCTGGAGATATAAACCTTAAAGGCTAATTTAACTAGGTCTTGTATTAATGTCTGAGGACCATCCTCTGCCTTTTGAAGTTTTTTACGAATGTCAGGAGCTGATTGAGAAATAAAATAAGATGCCAAAATGGTGGCCCCTGTAGGGGAGGCCGGATCCAACTGGGTAGATATACAGAAGTTTGTTGGGCATGGTAGTGCATTCCTGTAATCCCAGCTACTCAGGAAGGTGAGGCAGGAGAATCGCTTCAATTCAGAAGGTAGAGGTTGCAGTGAGCCAAGATTGCATCACTGCACTCCAGCCTGGACAAAAAGAGTGAGACTCCATCTAAGAAAAATGAAAAAAGAAAGTAACTAGGCAAACAAACAACAGTACCTGTAACAACAAAACCTGGAGAAGGGTGAGGAATCTGATATTCACAGTTGCCACATTCTATGATTTTAAATGCCCAGTTTTCAACAACAACAAAATGAAACAGACAAAAATTGGAATGTATGACTCATACACAGGTAGAAAAGCAGTCAATGTCTCTGACCTGGGTAGAGTGACATCTGGCTGTGGCATTCATCTCATATCAGCCAGGGACAAAACAATCCCATGTTTATCTCGGCTTGGCCTTTGGTCTGTGCTCATGGCTGGTTCATGCCTTGGACACATCGGAGGAACACAGTAAATACAAACTTTCCTTGAGGAAGCATAGACAACAGACTTACTAGACAAAGACTTTAAATTAGGTGTTATAGATAGGCTCAAAAACTAAAATAAACTAAGTTCAAATAATTAAAGATATGTATGAGAATGATGTTTTACCACATAGACAATATCAATAAAGAGAAGAAAATTATTTAAAAAGAGCCAAGTAGAAATCCTGGAGTTGAAAATGAAAATAATTGAAATATGAAAAATTATCATCATATTCAGGGTAGGTTTGAGCTGGTAAAAGAAAGAATCAGTGAACTTGAAGACAGGTCAATTAAGATTACTTAGTTTGAAAAATAAAAGGAAACAAGAATGAAGGAAAATAAACGGTCTTGGATACCTATAGGACATCATCAAGTGCACCAACATAGGTAAAATGGAAGTCACAGAAGGAGAGGAGAGACAAAAGGAGAAGAAAGAATATTTAAATAAATAAACTGAAAACTACACAAATTTGATTTAAAAAAATCAATCTACACATTCAAGAATCTGAATGATTCCAGCTGGGCACAGTGGCTCACACCTGTAATCCCAGTACTTTAGGAGGCTGCGGCAGGAGGATCACCAGAGGTCAGGAGTTCAAGATCAGCCTGGCCAACATGGTGAAACCCTATCTCTACTAAAAATACAAAAATTAGCCAGGTGTGGTGGTGGGTGTTTGTAATTCCAGCCACTTGGGAGGCTAAAGCAGGAGAATTGTTTGAACCTGGGAGACAGAGGTTGCAGTGAGCCAAAATCATGCCATTGCACTCCAGCCTGGGCAATAGAGCAAGACTCCATCCAAAAAAAAAAAAAAAAAGAAGAAGAATCTTAATGAATTCCAAATAGAATAAATCCAAAGAGATCTACACATGGACACATTATAATCAAGCTGCCAGAAGCTATAAATAGGACACCAATGCTCATATATCAGCATTCTTCACAATAGCCAAAAGGTGTAAATTTCTCAAATGTCCATTGGCAGATGAATAGACAGACAAAATGTGGTATACCCATACCAGGGAATATTACTTAGCTATGAAAGGAAGAAAATTCTGATACATACTACGGCATAAATGAATCTTGAAGATATTTTCCTTAATGAAATAAGCCAGGCACAAAAGGACAGATGTTGTATAATTCCACTTATCTGAGGTACCTAAAACAGCCAAATGTATAGAGACAGAGAGTAGAATTCAGGTTTCCAGGCATTGCGAAGATGGGAAATTTGGGAGTAATTGTTTAATAGGTGCTGAGTTTTAGTTTGGGAGGATAAAATTTTCTGGAGATGGATTGTGTGTTAGTCCATTTTGCATTACTGTAAAGGAATACCTGAGACTGGGTAATTTATAAAGAAAAGAGGTGTATTTGCCTCACAGGTCTGTAGGCTGTAGATGTATGGAATCTGCATCTGCTCAGTTTCTGGTGAGGCCTCAGGAAACTTTCACTCATGGCAGAAAGGAAAGGTAGCTGGCATGTCACATGGCAAGAAAGGGAGCCAGAGAGAGGAAGAGAAGGTGGCAGTTTCCTTGAAACAACTATCTTTTGCATGAACTAGAGAACTCACTTATTACTATGTGGAGGGCACCAAGTCATTCATGAAGGATCCACCCCCATGACCCAAATACCTCCCACCAGGCCCTACCTCCAGCAAGGGAAATTATATCATTTCAACATGAGATTTGGAGAGGACGAATATGCAAATCCCATCAGACAGTAGTGATGACTGAACAACCATGTGAATTTACTTAATATGAAATATGTGTGTACTTTATGTGAATGCCACAGAATTATACACTTAAAATGGCTAAATGATAAATTTTATGTTATGTATATATTACCAGAAACAAAAACAAAGACAATGAATCTTGAATGCAACCAGAGAGAAGTTATTCACCACATGAAAGTTTATAAGTGACTTCTTATAAGAAACCATAGAAACCAAAAAGCAATGGGATTATATACATAAGTACTGGGGAAAAAAAACTGTCAATTAAAAGTTCCATATTCAGCAAAACTACACTTTTAAACAAATGAGAAATTAAGACATGCTCAAAAAAACAAAATGAGAGAATTTATTCACTATTAGGCGTGTTCTACACAGAATACTTAAAAGGAATTCTTTTGATTGGAATTGAAGGGCACTAGAGAGAAACTGAAGTCTACATAAAGAAATAAAAAGCATTGCTAAAGATAAACACATAGGTAATTGTAAAAGACAGTATACATAAAACTTTTGTAACTCTTTTTACTCCTATCTAAAAGATACTGCATAAAGCAATAATTTTAAAACTGTGTGAATGTGCTTATAAGGTACAAGGATATAATTTGTTTGACAATAATAATGAGAAGTAAGGAGAAAGATAATGGAGTTATATTGGAGCAAATTTTGGATACTATTGAAATTAAATTGGTGTTAATCTGAGCTAGATAGTAGCAAGTTATAATGTTAACTGTAATCCCCAGAGCAACCACTAAGAAAATAATTCAAAAGCATGTAGTAAAAGAAGTAATAAGGGAACAAAAATGCTATACTAGAAAATATCTATTTAATTTAAAGAATTCTGTAGTAGAAGAACAAAAAGACATAAGATATACAGAAAACAAATAGCCATATGGCAGGCATAAATCCTATTTTACAATAATTACATTAAATGTAAATGAAATAAGTATTCCAATCAAAAGACACAGGCTGGCAAAATGGAAATAAAAAATACCTGATACAACTATATGCTGTCTACAAGAGATACGCTTTAGATTAAAATCACAAACAGGTTGGAAGTAAAAGGTTAGAAAATATATGCCATAAAACAGTGTCAAAAAGAGAGCTGGAGTGGAGCTAATATCAGTCAAAACATACTTTAAGACAACAAGTTTTACTAGAGAAAAAGGAGGAGGTTTTAAAATAGTGAGTCAATTCGTCAGGAATATGTAACATTTATAAACATGCACATACCTAACAAGGGAGCCCCCAAAATAGATGAAGCAAAAACTGACAGAATTGAAGAGAGAAATAGATGATTCAACATTAATGCTCCAAAACTCTAATATTTCGTTTTCAATACTCAGTAGAATGATTAGGGATAAGATCAACAAGGAAATAGAAGACTTGAAAACAGTATAAACCAACTAGCCTAAGCAGACATTTGTGGAACACTCCAGCCAACTATAGCAAAATTCACATTTTTGTCAAGTGAAACATGCCCAAGGATAGACAATATGGTAGGCTGTTCAACTAGTCTCAATAAATTTAAAATACTGAAATAATAAAGTATGTTTTCTAATTGCAATGGAAAGACATTAGGTCTTTTAATAGAAGGAAATTTAGAAAATTTATGAATATGTGGAAATTAAATAACAAAATTCTAATAATAATAGGTCAGCGAAGAAATTATAAGGGAAATGAGAAAAATACTTTGAAATGGAAGAAAATGAAAACAGCATACTAACGTTTATGGAATGCGGTGAAAACAGTGCTAAGAGGTAAATTTATAGCTGTAAAGGACTATATTAAAAAAGAGGAGAGCTTTCAAATCTTTAAGTGAATTCTGCCTTAAAAACAAGAAAAAGAAGAGAAAACTAAACTCAAAGCAAGCGGAAATGAGGGAAGCATAAAGATTAGAGTGGAGATGAATGAAATTGAGACTAGAAAAACAATAAAATGAAACCAAAAGTTGATTCTTTGGAAAACTTAACAAAATTGACAAACTTTTAGCTAGAGTAACAGAAAATGAGAGCGAAGACTCAAATGACTAAAAGCAGGAGTGAAAGATGGAATATTACTACCAACCTTACAGAAATAAAAAATGGCTATAAGGAAATACTATGAGCAAGTGTATGCCAATAAATTAAACAACCAACATGAAGTGGAAAGATTCCTGTAATGACATAATCTACCAAAACTGACCCAAGAAGAAACACATCTGAATATACCTATAACAAGAAAAAAGATTAAATTAGTGATGAAAAATCGTCCGTAAAGAAAATACCAGGCCAGATGTCTTCATTGTGGAATTTTATCAAATGTTTAAAGAAGAATGAACACCAATCCTTAACAAACTTTTCCAAAAAATATGAGTGAAACTTCCCAATTCATGATAGGAGCCCAGTTTTAACCCTGATACTCAGACACATACATTGCAAAGAAAACTGTAGACCAATATACCTTATGAAAACAGATGCAAAAATCCCTAACAAAATACTAGCAAATTTAATATAGCAATATATAAAAAGGATTATGCAACATCAGCAAGTGGGATTTATTCTACTAATGCAGGTTGGTTCAAAATACAAAATCAGTATAATGCATCATATTAATAGAATAAAAGACGAAAGATACATGATCATCTTAATGGATGTAAAAGCACTTTTCACAACACCCTTTCACGTTAAAAACATTAACCAATTGAGAATAAAAGTAAACTTTCTCAACTTGATAAAACACACAGCTAACATCATAATTATGAAAGACTGAATGCTGTCTCCCACCCCAAGATTAGGAACAAGATAGGAATGTCCACTTTCACCCCTTCTATTCAACACTGCACGTAAGTTCTAGCCAGGGAGAGAAGACGAGAAAGAGAAATAAGCATCAAGATTGGAAAACTATCTCTATTCCCAGATGACATGAACTTGTATATTGAAAATCCTAAAGAATCCATGAGAAAATCTATTAGAACCGATAAAATATATTCGGCAAGGCTGCAGGATACAAACTCAATACACAAAATTTAACTGTATTTCTATATACTAGCAAAAAGCACATCAAAAGTGAAATTAAGAAATCAATTCCATGGCCGGGCGCGGTGGCTCAAGCTTGTAATCCCAGCACTTCGGGAGGCCGAGACGGGCGGATCACGAGGTCAGGAGATCGAGACCATCCTAGCTAACACCGTGAAACCCCGTCTCTACTAAAAAAATACGAAAAAAAAAAAAAAAAAAAAAATAACCTAGCGGGGCGAGGTGGCGGGCGCCTGTAGTCCCAGCTACTCCGGAGGCTGAGGCAGGAGAATGGCGTAAACCCGGGAGGCGGAGCTTGCAGTGAGCTGAGAACTGGCCACTGCACTCCAGCCTGGGCGACAGAGCGAGACTCTGTCTCAAAAAAAAAAAAAAAGAAATCAATTCCATTTACCATAGCATCAAAAAGAATACATTTAACTAACAAAGTGTAAGAATTGAATACTGAAAACTGTAAGACATAATTTGAAGACATTTAACAATACCAAAATAAATAGAAAGAAATCCCATGTTTATGGATTGCAGGCTTAATATTGATATCAATAATCTCCCAAATGACCTACAAATGTAATGTAATCCCAATCAAAATTCCAATTGCCTTCTTGAAGAAATAAACAAGCTGGTCCTAAAATTCATATTGAAATCCACAGAACCCAGAATAACCAAAACAATCTCAAGAACAACAAAATTAGAGGACTCATACTTCTCAATTTCAAACTTACTGTAAAGTTATAGTAATCGAGATATGAGCTATTGGTACAAAGATAAATAGACATACAGAAAATTGCAACATAATTGGGAGTCCAGAAATAAACCCACGTATTTATGGTAAATTGATTTTCAAGATAGCTCAAAAAATGCAAAAGAATTAAGTTGTACCGCTATCTGTATCTCACACTATACACAAAAATTAACCTGAAATGCATAACAGACCTAAATGTAAGGCCTAAAACTGTAAAACCCTTAAAAGTAAACATAAGTCTTTGTAACCGTGGACTAGTCAATAGTTTCTTAGCTATCACACCAAAAGCATACACAATAGAAGAAAAAAAAAAGATCAATGGAACATCATTAAAATAAAAACTTTTGGCTTCAGATGACACCATCAAGAAAACGAAAAGACAACCCAAAGAATATGACAAAATATCTGCAAATCATATATCTAATAAGGGACTTGTGTATATTAAAAAAACTCTCACACTCAAACACGAAAATACAGATAATTGGCCGGGCGCGGTGGCTCACGCCTGTAATCCCAGCACTTTGGGAGGCCGAGGTGGGCGGATCACGAGGTCAGGAGATCGAGACCACCCTGGCTAACACGGTGAAACCCCATCTCTACTAAGAATACAAAAAATTAACCAGACGTGGTGGTGGGCTCCTGTAGTCCCAGCTACTTGGGAGGCTGAGGTAGGAGAATGGTGTGAACCCGGGAGGCAGAGCTTGCAGTGAGCCAAGATCGCGCCACTGTGTTCCAGCTTGGGTGACAGAGCGAGGCTCCGTCTCAAAAAATAAAATAAAAAGTAAAAAAAAATAAAATAAAATACCTAGGAATACATCCAACCAAGGAGGTGGAAGATCTCCACAAGGAGAACTACAAAACACTGCTGAAAGAAATCACAGATGACACAAACAAAGAAAATATATCCTGTGCTCATGGATTATAAGAATCAACATTGTGAAAATGACCATACTGCCCAAAGCAATCTACAGATTCACCATTGTTCCTATCAAACTGTCAACGTCCTTTTGCACAAACTTAGAAACAATGATTCTTTGGACTATTTAATGCTCAGATTGTATTTGGAATGAGCTGACCAGTGTGGTCACCATCTGGGAGAACTCAGGAAGCCCTCACATCCTCTGTGGGCAGAGTTGGGTTTCTCTGTGAAGGAAGTCTGATGATAATGCCCACTCTGGTTGTCTAGCTCCTACCCACTCCCACAGCAGACTCAGGATTCTGGGGCCATGGGCTTGGGTAGGGATTTGGGGTCTGGGCTGATGGAAGGAGCAGGGTGAGCAGTGCCCAGACAAGCACTAGGGTGTGGGATGGAGATCCCAGACCAGAGTGGAGAGTTTGAGCAGAGGGCAGGAAGCAAAACTTGCAGAGACTTCCTGAGCAGCTGAGTGTCAGCTGGGGGGCCTAAAATATCCACTGGATTCCTGGGGACAGGGGAGACACAGTCACACGTTCTGAGCTGGCTGAATTATGGGGTCTTAAGGACAGCCAGAGCCCTCATGGGTGAGAAGAGTGAGAGACGTCCTTAACAGGTGGCCCCCTACACCTGTAAGAATGTGGGTAGAGAGGAAAGGAAATAGCATTTTGTTGGTGCTGGAGGCCACAGGGCAATAGGTGGGAAGCAATAGAAGCAAGAGATGCAGATATGAGCATGATTGCAATTCCCTGGGGGAGGAACCTTCAGAAGGATAATGAAGGATGACATGAGGATGCTCATCATGTGCCTGGCATGGTGTTACGCATGATTCAAGGATTCCTCATTTAATTCCCGTAACAACACTATAGAACAGGTGCAATTATGACATCACTGGAGATGAGAAAACTGAAGCTGAGGAAGTGGAAGTTAGTTGCCCTGGTTCTCTCAAGTAATAGGTGCAGCACTAGGATGTACAGAGCAAGTGCTACCCAGAGAGAAGACTCTGCTGGGTGCCTGCAACCAAAAGGTCTTGGAAGCTCTCCTTCACCCTGGCTTAAGAGTAACAGGAGGAAGATGCACTGCAAACAATGGCAGCACCAGGCATATCTCTGGGTCCTCGCTCGATGAGACTTTTCAGTCTCTGTCTTGTACTTGCCAGCTGCAAGCTCTGGATTTGGGAGGAGCTGAGAAGGAGACAGGCTGGAGAGGGAGGGGCAGCAAATCCAGGTATTGTTTCACTGAGATTAAGGACAGAGAATAATAGCCCGTAAGTCTGTTTTGAACGCTCAAAGTGCTTGCCCAGCCTGACAGACTGAGCTTTGAAATCTAAAACAAGTCGAATCGAATGTCTTTTAGAGCCAAAATGGAGAAAACTAATCAGCTCATAATATAATATATATCAAGGCACATGCAGCCTCAAAGAAAGGAAAAAAATCCAGGGGTACATTAGACCTTAAATCTCCTGTGATTCTGATAGATGTGTATTTTCGAAAAGGAATGCTTTGGGTGTGTGTTTTTCTGGGAGAACCTGGGCTGTTAAAAGCTGTTTTGGGGTGATGTGGGTTAGGGGGTTGCATTTTCCCTGTGCTCTTGTATGCATTTCCCCAAAGCCACCATGGACATTGTATCAGGGGCTGGGGCAGATCTGTGGTGCCTAAGTGATTTCTTTATAATCTTTCCAAAAGCATGTATCAGTGTTCATGTTATCAAACTAAAAGCATGTAATCCGTTCTATACTGATATTTATATTAGAGGCCTCACAATATGAAGACTAATGTGGATGGGATATGTAATTTGATGATTAAATGATATGGATTTCACAGTGGAGAATGTATTTTCAGATTCTAATTAGAGCCAAGCTGAGCCCTGTGGATTCTTGTTAATGGATTATCTTGTACATTACAATTTTTTTTTTTTTTTTTTTTTTTGAGATGGAGTTTCGCTCCTGTCGCTCAGGCTGGAGTGAAATGGTGCAATCTCAGCTCACTGCAACCCCTGTCTCCTGGGTTCAAGCAATTCTTCTGCCTCAGCCACCAGAGTAGCTGGGATTACAGGCACCTGCCACCACACCCGGCTAATTTTTTGTATTTTTAGTAGAGACGGAGTTTCACCATGTTGGGCAGACTGGTCTTGAACTCCTGACTTCAGATGATCCGCCTGTCTTGGCCTCCCAAAGTGCTGGGATTATAGGCTTGAGCCACGGCGCCCGTCCAGTACATTATAATATTAATAAAACTCTTTTTCCTGTGTTATTTCCGGAGAAGCCAGGGAACCTAAGTGGGTGACTAGATTGAATGTCTTTCCCCTGGGAGTTCCCAGTCTCTGGGGCCCAAGGACAGGTCTGTGGCTGATGCACACAGCATGGGAACCCTCACCAAAAGTCACCAAAGATCACTGGATTCTAGGGAAAGGACTCAGGCTTCCGATGGTGGCCGAACAGATGTCCTTGAGTCCCCTTACCACCCCACGATCCCAGGAATCTATTTTCTTGAGGAGGTTACTCTGTGCACAGGCAGGGGAGAGCCAGCACTTGCTGTTTCTGCCAAAAGAGAGGATTCTTTCTCGGGGCTAAAAAATGTGCAGTGATCAGAATTGCTGTTGACTTAGGTCATCTTCATCCCAGTGACAGGGCAGCTACAGTACACTTTTTTTCAAGGTGTTAGATCAAATACCCTTGTGGCAAAACAAACCAGTATCTCAGCTAAGTGAGCATGCAGATGTCACCAATTCATCAGAGTCATTAGTAGGCACTAGCTCAGGACCTCCGAGGCTCTTGCCTACTTAGACGGGAGAAGTGTCTGAGAATCAGCAATGGGCCTCTTCCCATCCAGGTCACCTACACGCAGTGCCCCAAGTCCTGAGAGGGGGGCCACTCACATTCCACTGAAGAAACAAGCTCCAGCACAAAGCACCCAGGATGGAACCAGAAATTGGAAAGCTGACAGCCCCACCCCGCGTAATCCAACCTCCCCACCTCTCCCTGACCCCATCCTGGGGTGTAAATAAATAATTGAGAAAACACATTTTCTCCTGAAGTTTGTTTAATTTCCTATTTCTAGAGACCGGGAGAGCACATGCATTGTTCTTCTCTGCTGAAGACAGTTTTCATATAAATAAGGGATTCACTGTGACTCCTTTCACTGATGTTAAAATTCCATTTAAAAGTAAATTGAGTTCCTGAAATATATGTATTGGCAGCAGGGGCTACCACAGCTGGTATTACGTTTTACATTTAACATAGTGCTGTTTGCTTTGACAGATTCCAGACTTTTTCCTACATAAATCAATAGAGTGTTGTTTGAAGAGCTCAGATCTATCTTTCATTCTTCCCCCTACTCCAACCCTGTATTCCGAAACCCATAAAGAAGTAACTTTCTAGCAGGTGTCATTTGGTTGGAGAGTATTATTTACAGCATTGGACTGACTGCAACACCCTCTGTAACTGGAAACTCACACAGGAAATGCCAGGAGGAAGAGCCAGGATTTTGCTTCTGAAAAGAAGCATTCTAACGCATTTTTTAATGGTATGTCTGTATATGTATGCACAAGCAGGTACGTGTGTGCACGTATGTGTAAGTATGTGTGGGGTGTGTGTTCATATATGTGCCTGTGCAATCACATGTGTGTGCACGTGGATGTGCAAAAGGGTATGTGTCGTGTGTATGTATGTGTGTGCATGTATACGCATTTAGGTGTGTGTAATCACATGTGATTTTTTTCATGACTCCTGTGACCTGACTATAGTGGACATAAGTATTCCAGGGAGCAGCTAGCTGAGGCAAGAGCCATCAGGATCAGGCTTAAGGGTCTGGAGGAGGCAGGGGATGAACGCTGGTGGGAATCTAGAGGGTTCCCAGATGGTGTGACTTCTGCCTTTCAGGGAAAGAAGCCACGCCCCCACCTTCTCTCACCCTCAAGAAGTGGAGTACTGACCAGATAATCACATTCTAGGTGGGAGAGTTGGCCTCATTTTCCAGAGGATGGAGCTTAGAGCTCTACGTAAGCTCGTGCTGAGAAATGGGAGTCTCTCACTGGCCACATGATTTTTAATGTAACGGGAAGGTGAATCTTTGACTATAATTTTTTTTTTTTTTTTTGAGGCAGAGTCTCGCTCTGTAGCCCAGGCTGGAGTGCTGTGGTGCAATCTCGGCTCACTGCAAGCTCTGCCTCCCGGGTTCACACCATTCTCCTGCCTCAGCCTCCTGAGTAGCTGGGACTATAGGTGCCCGCCACCATGCCCGGCTAAATTTTTTTGTATTTTTAGTAGAGACGGGGTTTGGTTTCACCGTGTTAGCCAGGATGGTCTCGATCTCCTGACCTCGTGATCCGCCCGCCTCGGCCTCCCAAAGTGCTGGGATTACAGGCTTGAGCCACTGCGCCCGGCCGACTAGAATCTTTTTCTTAAGACTAAGGATCCACAATTTTTTGCCCCAATGGAATGACGTGACTTGCAGTCATATGTTCTACAACTGGCTGATACATTTAAAACAACGGGTAAGTAAAGAGCCTGCTAGGACCTTTGACTATTTGACATTTTAGATGAAGCCAGAGTTGCCGGGTCATGATGGTGCTCCCTGATGGCTGCAAGTGAAATCAAGGGTGGGAAGGAAAAAGAGCAGATATTTCCAGCTAGGAGCTGACCCAGTTGTTCATGTCTGCATAGCCCAGAGAATGAAGCAAGTACAGAGCTGTTGTAGTAATTCTGATATTTCAGGAGATCTTCATTGTTCTCCTCCCCAGCTTACCTTTGAAGAGAACATATTTTTCTTTTTTCTTTTTTTTTTTTGAGACAGAGTCTCCCTCTGTCGCCCAGGCTGGAGTGCAGTGGCGCCATCTCGGCTCACTGCAAGCTCCACCTCCTAGGTTCACGCCATTCTCCTGCCTCAGCCTCCCCAGTAGCTGGGATTACAGGCGCCTGCTACCACGACTGGCTAATTTTTTGTATTTTTTAGTAGAAACAGGGTTTCACTGTGTTAGCCAGGATGGTCTCGATCTCTGACCTTGTGATCCGCCTGCCTCAGCCTCCCAAAGTGCTGGAGTTACAGGTGTGAGCCACCGCACCTGGCCTTTTTTGTTTGTTTGTTTTAATCTGAAACCTTCTGATTATAAAAATTCACAGAATATATTATCTCTTTCTGTAACTTTATTTTTTGTGTCAACTTGACTGGGCTAAGGTATGCTGAGATAGCTGGTAACACATTGTTTCAGGGTGTGTCTGTGAGGGCGTTTCTGGAAGAGATGAGCATTTGAATCAGTGGACTGAGTAAAGCAGATCCACCCTCACCAGTGTGGATGGGCCTCATCCAATCCATACAGGGCCCAGATCGAATAAAAAGATGAAGGGCGATTTGTGCTCTCTCTTCTTGAGCAGAGTCAGCCCTCTTCTCCGGTCCTCAGACTTTGGAGCTCCTGATTCTCAGGGCCTTCAGACTCTGGGACTTACACTAGCGCCTGACCCCAACCCCCATTCTCAGGCCTTTGGCCTGACTGAATCGTACCATTAGCCTTCCTGGCTCACCGGCTTGCTGGTGACATATAGTCACTTCTCATATTCTCATATTGGGACTTCTCAGCCTTCATAATCATGTGAGCAAATTTCCACAATAAATCTCCTTTTATCTATCTATCTATCATCTATCTATCTATCTATCTATCTATCTATCTATCTATCTATCAATCATCTATCTACCTACTTACCTACCTATCCATCCATCCGTCCATCCATCTATCATTCTGGTTCTGTTTTTCGGAGAACACTAGCACACTTTCCTTGGCTCTGTTGTCTAGATTTTCACATACTTTATTCTTTTCAATAAATGATATTCATTAGAAAGAGAATCATATGTGATCTAAGTTTGAGAAAGGAAAAACAGCTCTGAGTAGTCTCAGCTCTGTGACGTTTGCAGGCCCAGAGAGAAATGAGCATGGGGCTTCAGTCATGCCCCCTACACTCATGTCCACGGGCAATTGTTTAAAGTCATTTTGTTCCCAGCTGGCTGTCTAGCCCATTATCTTCGTGTTCCTGGAATTTGTGATACAAAGAACAATGTATAGCCAATCAATAGCTTATGTTACTTTAGTGAGATTCCTGGAAAACAACTCAATAATTTCCTCTTCTTCCCCTTTGAAAATCCACTGGTAACTACCACTAATCAGAGTGTATATCTAGGGCAACTTGAATCTAGGCTCCAGGGTTGTAATTCTCAAGTTTGGCCCATATAAACTCTCTACTTACATTAATTTTGCCTCAATTTCTTTGTTTTAGATTGACAAACTGTATTCTTTGTCAGTCGATGTATTCTAATTTTGGGATCAGAAATGAGAGTCACTCCTGTGACTCCCTAGGAAAGAGGAGTTGTCTCTGTCCCCTTGACTCCACCATCACTGCCCACATTGGCCCACATGCTGGAGCACCAGAAAAAGCCACATTTTCATGTGGGTTGAGCTTGGAGCTACACATACGTTTTTCCTAGGAAATGAGAACTCTCTGGTCTAGTTCTTATGTATTCTGGAATATATATATTTGGTCTTTCTTGATGGAGCAGAATAATCTGAAATTTAGTTTCTTGCAGGGAGAGAAAAGCAGCTACTCAGATCCCAGGCCTGGACAAATGAATGTCTGTCAGATCCAGCCCCAGCCCCGCGTAGTGGAGTTCTGCTTTGGGATTTGGGATAAAGCCTTAGGCAATTCAAACATTCCTTAGACTTTGATTTTGCTAATAAATGTCCCTCAGAGACATAGAAGGGGGCTGTGATCAAGGGTTTAGTATGAACACTCCTGACTCCTTGATCAAACTATCTCAAAATACTTTCTGGTACTTTCTATCTCATTATCTAAGAGCTCTACCAACAGGTTCCATGAAGAAATAGATTGTGGGAGGGAGGTGGGAAGAGAATTTAATCAACTAGGATGCATGGCTAAAAAATTGAATTACAGGAATCTCACTTAAATTCACCAGCCAAAGAGAAGTAATTGGTTGAGACAGAGGAAACTAATCCCATCTGCCATTCACTGTCCCTTGGACTGTCTAGCTGAATTCTCTACAAAGATGAGATAGGAGTGGTTAGACAACTGGCTGGCTCCACAGAGGTGTCCGAAGAATTCTTACCAGCATGCTTTGCTCTTCCTCCTGCTAGGTATGCTCTAAAATGAGACCTCCAAAGTGCAGAGCATAGAGCACCCATCACTAGTATCCTCAAGATCCAGTTCAATTTCAAAACCTCCCGTGTGCCAGGCCATAGTTATCCTTCAGCGCCATTCAGACCGTGATGTGACTGCTCGTGCTGTTTCTTAAGTGCTTATTTTCATCCAATATGATTCCTCTTCTCAACTAACTTATAAACATCTTAAGTGTCACTACTGTATTTTATATTTCTCTGTTCCTTACACAGAGTTTAGCACAGTGCCTTGAATATAACATGTGCTTATATACCATTAATGGATTTTTAAATGACGAGTCTAAAAAACCTGGGATTGAAAATATCTGCTTGGATTTTTGGTTTAAAAAAAAGGAAAACCAGCTGCTCAAATCTTCATCTGCAAGGCTAGTCTTGAATTGCAGTGAGGGCTTCCTTTGAAGTCTTCCTGGCACATTATCACTCCTACCTACTTATCTCAAACTTCAGTAAATTAGTAGAAAATTATCTATTTTTTGGATAGAAAGTCCATCAATTCAAAATACATGGTTTTTTTCTTTCATTTTTAACCCTAAAATTGGGATGCATTTTCAACTGATGGCCCTTATAACTGGCAGCACAGTTTCCCCATCTTAATGTTATATAAAATAATGGTGCATCTTATAATCAATGGTGACTTAAAGTTGATGGAATATGGTGTGTTTACATCTATCATTTATCATATGCTTATCTAGAAATTAATCTATGCAGTGGCCTTTGCATGATGAATGAATGTGGAAGGTGTCCATAACTTTTATAAAAATGGGACAGTCCTGGCTGGGTGCGGTGGCCCACGCTTGTAATCCCAGCACTTTGGGAGGCTGAGGCGGGCGGATCACCTGAGGCTGGGAGTTTGAGACCAGCCTGACCAATATGGAGAAACCCCGTCCCTACTAAAAATACAAAATTAGCCAGGTGTGGTGGCTCATGCCTGTAATCCCAGCTACTTGGGAGGCTGAGGAAAGAGAATCGCTTGAACCTGGGAGGCAGAGTTTGTGGTGAGCCAAGATTGTACCACTGCACTCCAGCCTGGGCAACAAGAGTGAAACTCCGTCTCAAAAAAAGAAAATAAAAGAAAATAAAGCGACAGTCCTTTATGCCATTCCTTCCTCCTGGTGCTACTGCCATGCATGTTCTTAGTTGTCCCCTGAGAGGTTGTAGGACATCAGTGAACTCAAAGGTGGAGAAAGAGAAATTGTATGAATGGAAGGAACAGTGAGGAAGGCATTCAGAGGGAGATGTCCAGGCACAGCTGAATCCAGGCACAGCTGGTTTGCTTGTCATTTCTACTTCCATTTTACCCTCCCTTTATTATTTCTTTGTGTTTATGCTGCCTGAAATTTCACCAACCTGTGATTTATTGAAACTTTGGGATTGATATAACGATCTTCTTTAAAAACACACATATCAGAGTTAGTGACTGCTCAACCGTAATGTGTCTTACTCTATTCTTCTGACATCAACTGAAATCAGCACCTTCAATGGGGCAGTACTATGGTTTGGGATCTAGCTTGTTTGACCAAATGTGATCCCCATTGTTGAGAGGTGGGGCCTCTTGGAAAGTGTTTGGCGTGAATCTCTTGTGAATGACTTAATGCTGTCCTCATGGTAGTGAGTTCTTAACCTTGAGAGACTGGATTCGTTCTCAGAGAAACAGATAATTTCCTGTGAGAGTGGGTTGTTATAAAGCCTAGGTGCCCCTCCATTTTTCCCGTCTTTGCACGTGTCTGCTTCTCCTTTTATCTTCTCCGCCACGTTGTGACACAGCATAAAAGTTCTCGCAAAAAGTCAGGGCTGTAGCCTTGAATTTTTCAGCCTGCAGAACCAAGAGCTAAATAAACTTCTGTCTGTTATAAATTACCCAGTCTCAGGTATTCTTTTATAGCAACGCAAAATGGACTAAGGGAGAGTGGAAGAGAGGAACAGATGGCATGAAATACGCTGGGGAACTGGATGGGTTATTTGGGACTAAGTCTTCAAAATAGGAATTTTGATGTGGACCACTTTGGCCTCAGGAAAAGCATGGATGTGCTGCAAAGAGGAAGGATGGGGAAATTGGGGTTTTCAAGCTGGCCTTAAGCAAGAAAAAGGAGAGAAAACACATCTCCCTCTTGCTTCTTTCTCTAGCACAGGTATGGCGAATGAGATTGCTGCATTGGCTATCCAGCATTTATCCTCTCTTGCTTTTTTCTTTTTCATTCAGGCGTTGACCATTTCCCCTACAGCCCAGGAGTTTCAGGGAGAGTGTATGCCTTCCACATTTCCTGATTGGCTTAAGTCAATGGGCACATCCCATCCCAGAGAAAGTGTTTAAAAATGGACATATGACCCAATGTGGGGACAATGGGATTGGTATGTCTGAGAAAGAATCTTCTCTCTGCTTCTGAGAAACCCAGTGGAAGGAAAATTTGCTTTGGACAGTATAGGGTAAGGCTGTGATGTCCTATCCTATTTGAGGTGACATGAATTTTTGCAGGTTGATCTGGAAGCCTAACCAATGTGTATATCTATTTTTTTTTTTTTTTTTTTTTTGAGTCTTGCTCTGTCACCCATGCTGGAGTGCAGTGGTGCAGTGGCGTGATCTCGGCTCACTGCAACCTCTGCCTCCCGGGTTCAAGCGATTACCCTGCCTCAGTCTCCCGAGTAGCTGGGATTACAGGCACCTGCCACCACACCTGGCTAATTTTTTGGATTTTTAGTAGAGACTGGGTTTCACCATATTAGCCAGTATGGTCTCGATCTCCTGACCTCGTGATCCGTCCGCCCTCGGCCTCCCAAAGTGCTGGGATTATGGGCGTGAGCCACCGCGCCCGGCCGTGTGTATCATTTTTACAGTAGAAAATTTTCCTCTTGGGAAAAACAGTTGACTTCAAACAAACTTTTGGAAACCAAGCTGTTCATCAGTTGGAGAGTAACAGTGGTAATTTTTGAGCAATAAGAGTCATTGTTATATACCAAAGAAGTGAAGAATATTTTTTACAATATTTCAAAAATTTAAAATGACATTGTGTCCTGAAGTGATATATTAGAATTGAAGGGAATATGACACTCTGATTTAAAAATGCAAGAAACTGAAGTAATTTATGAAGTGCTGGCAGCTAACTTCACATCCCCTCTCACTGCGTGGGCTTAAAATTACTTTGGAGGCTTTGGTGAGAAGCTTTAGCGCATTGTATTATGAAAGTACCAGGTTCGGGCTCCAACAGCACGAAGCAAGCGCTGGCCCAGCTCTTGGGAAGAGATCTGCACAGCCTGGTCTTAACATATATAGAGATTAGGTCTTTTTCAGTCCAATCTGGTCCCAGGAAAGGACCCTAGAACCTCGGAAAGTTGAGATCCATTTGGATCCAGAATGATCTGAAGGGTCTGCTTTAGCATGGATAATCTTCACAGTCACATCATAAAGCGATAAAATAATAATAATAGCCAATGATTTTAGGGTTCTTCCCAGTTTGTAAAGTGCTTTTACAGGCATTATCTCATTTGTGCTCAGGATAAGTAGGGTGCCTGTTCCAGAGAGCAGCAAGCAGGTCATGAAAGCTCACATGCGGTACTAAGGATCTCACAGCAGAAAAGGGATCTGACTCACAAACATAAAACTCCATCTTATAAACGAATCCAGATACTTCCACCATATCTTGCCTTGTGCTTTACCAAAACAATTGGGACCACCATGTCGAGTTGCCTTATTTTCCATCTTCTACATTTTGATGTATCCTCACAATCATCTGTACTCTGTTTGTTTTCTCTCGTCTTAACTGAAAGGAAAGATCACCCCCTACTCCCACCTAAAGCTAATAAGTTTGCGTATGTTCATCCCTCCTGTATCCTTCCTTAGGTCATCTTTTTGTCTTGTCTCCTGCCTCCTTCCTTTTTGTCTACAACGTGTTGACCTCTGCCCTATACTAACAAACAAAGCTTTTATCTGTGGCCATGAGCCTTACCCTTTTGCTTCCTTCCTTTCCTTTCCTTGCTGTTTAGAAAAAAGCAACCTCTACATGCAGCCTCACCAAGCATCCTTCTCCCTTCCCCATACATCCAGTCTCTCCCCAAGAGCTATCAGCCCACTTTTCTTGCTTTAGATTGATTTCTTCTTCATGCCCCAGAAAACCATCCTAATTCAAGCCTTCATTACCTCTGTTAAGGGCTGAATTGTGTCTCCCCCAAATTCATATGTTGAAATCCTAACCCCGGTATTTCAGAATGTGACTATATTTGGAGACAGGTCTTTAAAGAGATAATTAAGGTAAAATGAGGTCGTACAGGCTGGCACCCAACTTTCATAACTGATGTCCTTATAAAAAGAGGAGATTAGGACACAGACATGCACAGAGGCAAGACCACGTGAGGACACAGTAAGAAGGCGGCTGTCTGCAAGCCAAGGAGAGAGGCCTCAGAAGACACCGATCCTGCCAATGCCTTGATCTCAGACTTCCAGCCTCCAAAACTGTGCAATAGTAAATTTCTCTTGTTTAAGCCACTCAGTCTGTGGTACTTTGTTAGGGCAGCCCTAGCCCTCTAATACATCTAATTAGCTGACTAGCCATTTGCTATGCTCCCAGTTCCTTCCCTTCCAATGACAATGTCCTTCTGCATGACCAAGACAAGAATAATTTCCCCAAGTTACCATGTTAACCATGTGATTCCCTTTCTCAAAAAGTTTCAATGGTACCCTTCTTACCTGCATAAGTTTGAAGTGCTATATCCTGACATTTAATGTGCCCACAGTTTTGCTACCATTGTCCTTTCCAGAATCAGATTCCTTAACTTCCTACCTGAACTTTCTGCTTTCTTCTTTTTTTTGAGATGGAGTCTCACTCTGTCACCCAGGTTGGAGTGCAGTGGCGCCATCTCGGCTCACTGCAAGTTCTGCTTCCCGGGTTCACGGCATTCTCTTTCGTCAGCCTCCTGAGTAGCTGGGATTACAGGGGCCCACCACCACGCCTGGCTAATTTTTTGTATTTTTAGTAGAGACGGGGTTTCATCGAGTTAACCAGGATGGTCTCGATCTCCTGACCTCGTGATCTGCCTGCCTCGGGCTCCCAAAGTGCTGGGATTACAGGCGTGAGCCACCGCCCTCAGCAACTTTCTGCTTCTTTCATATTCGTCTCTGCTTCTTCTGTGCACATCCTGTCCCCGCCACCCCTCCGTATCCCCTTGATGGAATCCTGTCCACATTTCAAGGCCAAGACCAAGTGACACCTCCAAAAAGCCTTGCCACAATTTATTTTTCTTCTAAATTACACATGACAATAATATGTATTTCACTCACAGGACATATAATCCACTTTGCCTAATTTTATTGTTATGAACACTCTGGGAATAATTCATCAACTAGACTGTAATCACCTGGAGGACAGAAATGAATCTTTTATAGTTTTTTCTTTTTGTATTCTCTCTACTTCTTGCTAGAATGTTTTATACACTGCAAGGGATCAGTAACTATTGGTAACAAATTAATAAAACCAAAGTACAGGTTAAAATGAGTATCTATTATTCCCTCCTTCCAAGACAACACAAATGACATTCTGAAAGATATTGAAATGTGGGATCCAGCTGTATAGTCTACAATGGTTCTTATTTATTTTTATCTACCTGTTGTCTTGGTTTTTTATTTATCTGTCTCCTATATCTTAACTATGGATTGTTTTTGTTTGAATTGGTTGTGAAGAAGTGTTAAAATACTGCTCTACGCTGCTTGGGTTCTCACTTAATTACTTTTGTAATATATTCATTGCATTATTTGCAGTAAGCAGTTCCTGTATAACTTCCATGACACAGTGTACTCACATCATGAAGATTAGAAAAATGGATAGTAAACTATTTTTATCATATGAGTTATTAAGGGAAGCATACCATTGCTTTGTAACTTTTTATTCAGAGAGACTTTAGTTTTGTTTACTGTATTGTTGCATAATTCCCCTGCTCCCTACCCCAGCTACACTCCAGAATAGCTATAGCTTTGGCAGTGCTTGCTGGATAGATGAATATATCACTGCAATTGGAAAAATATCACTGGAGGGACAGTTCCAGGTTTGAAAATAGGGCAATTAGCTCTCAGCATGAAAAGGTGTGTCAGATGCTCCTGAAACTGAAAGGCAGATAATTCTGGGCCAGGCATAACACCAAGGGCCGACGGTGGTCACGTAGAATTCCTCCTGGCTTGTTTCTGCCAAAGAGGATCATTTCTGAACTGAATTCCACTGCTCACCCCAGGAGAAATTGCCAGTAGGTAGTTGTGCAGACCTGTGTGTATATATGGGGTCAAACATTCATGATCTGTCATTGTTTTCTTTATTATTATGAGGAATTCTGCTGCACAAATCGTATGTTACTCTTCAGAACAGACCATCATGATAAACAGTTGGTACCTGCATCAGTAGCAGTCCCTTCCTTTGGAGGAGTGCTTTGCCCCAGCTCCTGTTGATTTTCCCCAGCTCCTGTTGATTCTGGGTTTGTGGTGGGGATTCCAATCACATCCCTGAACACCCGACTAACCGCCCTGGAAAATCCTAACACCAGCCTCACACCTGATGACAGCTCAAAGTAGGGAATCGTCACTCAGGCTGGGCCACGGAGATACCATCCCTGGAAATTCTCTATACCGAAGCAGGAGTGAGCGGCTCTTTCCTCTGGGATTGCTACTCCTGACAGGACATAAGCCTGGTTTTAGCAGTACCCCATGACAAAGAGATCTAATCTGTTTGGATTAGAGTGGGGGAAAGAAGCCAATTTACAAAGATAAGCAGATAGGCTGGGAGAGAGAGAGAGAACGGTGACATTATTTGCATCACTGTACCCACCTTTCCCTCCGACCATCTCTCTAACTGTCTCCCCAGTCACATGCGTGGACAATCCTCTTTTTTTTCATTTCCATATTAGGCTAAAGAGCTAGATTCTGGAGAAGAGGGTGGTGGTGGTGATGGGCTGGGGTAAGGTGAGGCACTGCCTTGCAGTGAGTATCAGCCTTTTGCTTAGATGTGTCAAGGAAGGTTAACAGGGAGTCTGGAGTGGTCCCTGGCGTCCTGGGTCAGTCTCACATGAGCTGGGCTACCGGGTAGGACAGCCACAGTGGCTGGCTGTGCGTGGCTCTTTAGCATATAACTTCTCTTCCCAATTCTTCCCATCTAGCTAAGGAGATAAGACTTAAAACCCTCCAAGTAATAGAGAACAATCGGGGCACGCTGGTCAGTCCGCCAGCATTCGCAGCATGCCCACGGATGCTTCAGGGCTGTGGAGACGAGGGACAGGTGAACTTGTAGAGTCACTGGGCCGTCACTTCTTGTAGGCCCTCGATCATGGACCCGCCTGAAGGCTGGCTAGAATTGGTTCTCAAAGGGAATCCCAACTGTTTAAGCGACAGGATAAAGCTATTATTCTCTTCACCCTTTAGACCTTTAGACTTAGAATGCTTGCAGTGTTTGATTCCTCCTTCTTTTTTTTTTTTTTTTTGAGACGGAGTCTGCTCTGTTGCCCAGGCTGGAGTGCAGTGGTGTGATCTCCGCTCACTGCAAGCTCCACCTCCCGGGTTCACGCCATTCTCCTGCCTCAGCCTCCCAAGTAGCTGGGACTATAGGTGCCTGCCACCAAGCCCGACCGATTCCTACTTTTCTTGAAGTTTCTTCTTTTTGTTTTACTCTGTAGTTTTCCGAAGGATTATTAGGGTGACACCAAAAGTGCAGAGCAGACTCTGTGCTAATCCTGGTTTTGGCCAAGCAGGTCACCTCTCTCTCACACTGTAGATAGAGGTGTGTCTGCGGCCAGGCGCAGTGGCTCATGCCCGTACAGCACTTTGGGAGGCCAAGGCGGGTGGATCATGAGGTCAGGAGTTCGAGACCAACCTGACCAACATGGTGAAACCTCATCTCTACAAAAAAATGCAAAAAAAGTAGCCAGGTATGGGCTGGGCGTGGTGGCTCATGCCTGTAATCCCAGCACTTTGGGAGGAGGTCAGGAGACTGAGACCATACTGGCTAACAGGGTGAAACCCCATCTCTACTAAAAATACAAAAAAAAAAATTAGTCGAGTGTGGTGGCGGGCGCCTCTAGTCCCAGCTACTCGGGAGGCTGAGGCAGGAGGATGGCGTGAACCTGGGAGGCAGAGCTTGCAGTGAGCCAAGATCAAGCCACTGCACTCCAACCTGGATGACAGAGTGAGACTCTGTCCAAAAAAAAAAAAAATAGCCAGGTGTGGTGGTGGGCGCCTGTCATCCCAGTTATTTGGGGGGCTGAAACAGGGTAATTGCCAGGGAGATGGAGGTTGCAGTGAGCCGAGATCGTGCCACTGCACTCCAGTCTGGGTGACAGAGCGAGACTCCATCTCAAAAAAAAAAAAAACAAAACAAAAAAAAAACAAAAAACAGTGTGTCAGCTTCCCATGAGGTCAAATGGGGGATGCTGCTACTTGTTCTACCTGCCTCACAGTATTATTGTGACAACCAGTGAGGCAGTCCACAAGATAGCACTAAAGAAGAGCAAATAGCATAAAAAGTATTATCATTGATGCCTCTCAGCTCCAACGCCAGACACATTACCCAAATCAAAGAATTATAACCTTGAGGCCGGGCACGGTGGCTCACGCCTGTAATCCCAGCACTTTGGGAGGCTGAGGCGGGTGGATCACGAGGTCAGGAGATGGAGACCATCCTGGCTAACATGGTGAAACCCCGTCTCTACTAAAAAAATACCAAAAAAATTAGCCGTGCGCGGTGGCGGGCACCTGTAGTCCTAACTACACGGGAGGCTGAGGCAGGAGAATGACATGAACCCAGGAGGCGGAGCTTGCAGTGAGCAGAGCTTGCACCACTGCACTCCAGCCTGGGTGACAGAGCGAGACTCCATCTCAAAAAAAGAAAAAAAAAAAAAAAAAGAATTATAACCTTGCAAATTTGCTCTGCATGGTTCAGCATGGTCCTTTCTCAGAAATGCCAGGACCAGATGGATGAGGTGGCCTCCATCCAGCCTCTGTCATGGCCAATGATCCTGACAGGTCCTTTGACTTTTCAGTATTTACTCTGAAAGAACTTATGCAAGAAATAAAAAATGAGACACTATAACAAAGCATTTGCCTAACTCTCTCCAATGGATAAAACTTTTATATTTATAAACTCCCAAGATAATACATCTTTAAAACAGATTAAAACTTTTTTAAGACGGTAAAGAGGGGGAAACAGAGCAGAGAGAAAAAGCGTATCTGTGGCAAGCACTCTTCAAAACAATTTCAAGTCTCAGGGACTAAATTCTTTCCCTACATTATCAGGAAACCCTGGGAAGACAGAATTGATGTGACCACCTCAATCCATCCCATGTGGGTACTTACATCTGGAGTGAAATAGTGAACAGCTTTTAAAGAGATGAATCCTCATTTCAGGAGTGAATATTAAATTTCACATTTCATAAAAGTCTTGAGCCAGACCTACTACATGAAAAGTGACTCTCCGTTAATGTCATCTGTAATGAAACAGGGGTCCCTCCACTTGTTTCTTATTTGCATTGCCTGGATCATATTGGCAAAAAAAAAAAAAAAAAAAAAAAAAGAGCCATTTTCTCCTCATATTCACCTCAGCTGTCCCTTGTATATTAAAGATACCATAAGGATATTTTAAATTCTGGCAGGGCAGAGAGGTCTCTGTATCTCTCAATATGTATCTGAATCTAACTTTGTTAATCAAGAAATGTATAGAATGTGATCTGAGCTTCTTGAAACTTGTCTAGCTAGTAAACGTGGTAAAATAAGACTAACCCTGTTGAATAAAGTGACTTTATGGTGGGGTATGCCTTTTTGTCTGCATTTCCTCCCATCCTCAGAATGACTACGGGTTTGCTCAGGAAAACAAAGACCATTCTACACAGGTCAAAGCCGGAAGGGATTGCATGAAGGGGCTTGGGTGCTTATCACACTATTGGTAGTCTAAAGGAGCAACAATCTAGGGGCCACCGGGACATTCAGGTTTGCTGTTAGAGTTAAGACCTGATGTTGCCCAGAGTGGATGAAGCTACAGACAATTGCTGCAGAGTTCACAGACCCTCTGTAGACATGACATAAACAAGATGTCGAGGCTGAGGCTGCTGAATAACTCCCGTCTGGCGAGAGCATGACCATAACTTCCAGAGAAAGAGACAAAACAAGGCTTCTGTCACCCTTCCACCTTCCAAATATCAAGTGAGTTTATCTCATTGGTAAAGGTGTATGCAAAGTACCTGTAGCAAGGGAGAAGGGGAAATGTCGTTTTCAAGTTTCTGGGCTGTGAAGCATAAGAAAAAAACAGAAGGTAATATATTGCCAAAGGTAAACCAGACATAAGCTTTGTCTTAAATATTTCTGGTCTGGTATCTTTCCTTCATCAACCACCCACCTCCCTGTCTCTCTCAGCCACTGTAGGCTTCAGGTTGGTCTTGCTCCTTGTTGATTATTGTCCAGTGCATTTCCTAGATAAAAGGCAGTGGCCACATACGTAGTCTTCAAAATCATTTCTCATTCACTTCTGTTTTCTCTCCTTTGGACCTCAACCTTATCAATCCCTTCTACCTCTACTTTTCCCAAATTTAGAAAAAACGCAGGCCAGGCATGGTGGCTTACACCTGTAATCCTAGCAACTTTGGAGGCCAAGGCAGTTGGATCACCTGAGGTCAGGAGTTCGAGACCAGCCTGGCCAACATGGTGAAACCCTATCTCTATTAAATATACAAAAATTAGCTGGGAAACCCCATCTCTACTAAAAATACAAAAATTAGCTGGGCATGGTGGCACAGGCCTGTAATCCCAGGCTGAGGCAGGAGAGTCGCTTGAACCCAGGAGGCGGGGGTTGCAGTGAGCCGAGATCGTGCCATTGCGTTACAGCCTGGACAACAGAGCGAGATTCCATCTCAGAAAAAGTAAGGAAAAAATGCAGGCCAGCTTCAGTGGCTCACACCTGTAATCCCAGCATTTTGGGAGACTGAGTTGGGTGGATCAACTGAGGTCAGGAGTTCGAGACCAGCCTGGCAAACATGGCAAAACTCCGTCTCTACTAAAAATACAAAAATGAGTTGGGGGTGGTGGCAAAGGCCTGTAATCCCAGCTACTCAGGAGGCTGAGGCACAAGAATCGCTTGAAGCTTGAACACCCGGGAGGCAGAGGTTGCAGTGAGCCAAGATCATGCCACTGCACTCCAGCCTGGGTGACAGAGCAAGACTGTCTCAAAAAAAAAAAAAAAAAGAAAAAATGCATAAGTAAACATCCTATCAAAGAATGGAAATGCCAATACCTATGAAATTGATGAGATTTAACAACGAAGACGTTACCATCATGATGAAAGCCGTTGAAAAGCATAGTAGCTAGGTCTAGTTTAAAAGTGCATTAATTCAACTCAACATTTTCATGTAACAAAAGAGCCACAGTGGCATTTTGACATGCTTCCCTCCCCTTGGATCCGATTTATATGAAAAGTAAAACCATGCTAAGAGACCATGAGGATGTCATGGGTGTGGGGGTGTGAAAAGATAGACTGAGGAAATTTTATAAGGAACTTCTGGCAAAAGAGAGGAAATAAGCTGTGCTATGGTGTGACCTTTAGTGAAATTGTGTGTCACATTTGAGCAATAAAAGGAAATGAGTCAACCGACTCCCTTCTCCCGTCTAGGCTGGGAGCCATGTGCTGAGGACCAATACTCCAGTCCCACTTGCTCCTTCTCCTGCCGCTGCCAGGCTGGGTCACAGCCTCGGGGGATGAGAATGCGGTTCTGTGAATGTGCCAGGGACTCAACTATTGTCTCAGGGCTCCAAACCCCCATCTGCACTCTGCCCTGGGAGGGTGGGGTTGAACTGTGAGCCACATCCTTGCTGTGCCTCCAGCTTCCTGCTAGGCTGTGCCAGTGGAAGGTGCTAGAAGGAACTGGTAAGGAGGGAAGAGCAAGGAGGGACTTGATTTTCCTGTCCATTCCCCATTCTTGAGTGCCCACACTCCCTCCCAGCCGTGTCAGTCCCTCACTGTAGCAGCAGCTGAATCCAGTTTGCAGTGTTTCTAACCCTCACAGCCAACCCCATCACACACACCCAGAGACCAGCAGCAGCTGAGCAGCTCTGCGGGCCCCTGAGCTTTTAGGTTCTGGTGTCCCTAGCCTCAGGGGTGGCAGCCACTCCCTGCTGTTACCTCCTCCCTGGCATCCACCATTCTCCTTTTGTTTTTTTAGTTCCCTGGCTTCAACCGAATTCATGGTTTACAATTCTTTACTATTATATTGTCTCTCTTCAGATAACTGATGTGGTTTCTGTTCCCTGGCTGAACGCTGGCTGATACCATAAACAAAATGGAGTTTTTGGAATCCTGGAGGCTTTGCATGAGTATTTGCTGAATGAATGAGTGAGTGAAGGAGTGAGTGAGCCAGGGCTCCCACTGCTGTGTGCAGCTGTCCATGCGCTGTGCACCTCGCAGGAGGAAATCAAGGCGCAGCTCAGAGCCCTCAGCCTCCCTCTCCTTGTTGCCGGGACTTTCATCCAGCTTTGGGGCTCCCTCCTGTGGGCTCTGCTGGTGTCAGACAGGGCAGCAGACAGTCTCTGAACCCCAGGGTAAACATGGCCGCGGCCAGATGCGCCCTTGTGTCTGCACAAGGCCACTTGGAGCTACCGGGGATGACCAGTCGAGCTCTGCGTGTAAAACACAGCTTTTCCGTTGTCTCTGCAAGGCCTTCACATACAGCTCCCGAAGTCCGGCAAATCTCAAACCTAAATACCCTGCTCTAGGAAAGAAAGTAGCCAGGGGGAGAAGTCTGGTTGACTATTACCCAATTGAAGTCCCACAGTAGGAAGTAAATGAACCTGATTAAAGAAAATGGAGTACATTTCTGGTTTAGCAGAGAAAAAAATATATAAATAAATTTTTATATGGGCCTGAAATTTTCCCTTGTTACTTCCTTAGGAGCTGGAATCCTAAAACGAGAGTGCCACCTGCTGGCCATCGTCAGACCCGGACCGGAACATCGCGGGTATTTCAAGGCAGGTGCCCTGAGTGGCACAATCGGGGCTAAAGCGTTCTATGTGAACACCGCACAAAGGATTCTAGGCGTGACTGCCGTGGCCATGTAGTTTCCACAAGGTGTTTGGCCCTGTCCAGGGTATGTGAACTTGCTGCCTGTCCAGCACCAGGCACTGCTCTGTAAAAGTGCCTCTGTGAAGCCAGGCGAGGTGGCTCACACCTGTAATCCCAGCCCTTTGGGAGGCCAAGGCGGGTGGATCACCTGAGATCAGGAGTTCCAGACCAGCCTGGCAAACATGGCAAAACACCAACTCTACTAAATATACAAAAATTAGCCGGCGTTGTGGCATGCGCCTGTAATCCCAGCTACCCAGGAGGCTGACTCAGGAGAATCGCTGGAACCCAGGAGGCAGAGGCTGTAGTGAGCCAAGATCGCACCACTGCACTCCAGCCAGGGCAACAGAGCAAGACTCAAAAACAAAAGTGCCCGTGTGGAACCTGTGGAGTATCCCTGCTTTCTGACAAAACTCTTGGCAGATGAAACTGAAATGGCACAGTTCATGTGTGGAAATAAGTGATGATGGCTTCGGATTAGATACAATAAGTAGATTACAAGAACCCGTGCCAGGGAACCATAGCGTGATAGAGCCAGAAGGAGGCCTTCCAATATTCTTTACGAGAAAGCCATGGTGAGTCTTATTTTTAAAAATAATTTCAACCTTTATTTTATATGCACGGGGTACAAATGCAGGTTTGTCACCTGGGTATATTGCGTGATGCTGAGGTTTGGAGTCTGAATGATCCTGTTACCCAGGTACTGAGCACAGTGTCCATTGTGTAGTTTTTCAGCCTTTACCCCCATCTGTCCCTCCCTACTCTTGCAGGAGAACTGTTCCCTTCTCTATGTCCATGAGTACCCAATGTTTGGCTCCCACTTATTATTATTATTATTGAGACTGAGTGTCGCTCTGTCGCCCAGGCTGGAGTGCAGTGGTGTGCGATCTTGGCTCACTGCAACCTCCACTTCCCGATTTTAAATGATTCTCCTGCCTCAGCTTCCCAAGTAGCTGGGACTACAGGCGCCCACTACCACACCCGGCTAATGTCTGCATTTTTAGTAAAGACAGGGTTTCACTGTGTTGGGGCTGGGCTGGTCTCAAACTCCTGACCTCCAGTGATCTACCTGCCTCTGCCTTCCAAAGTGCTGGGATTGCAAGCGTGAGCCACCGCACCTGGCATTGGCTCCCGCTTGTAAGTGAGAACATGTGGTATTCGCTTTCCTGTTTCTGCATTAATTTGCTTAGAATAATGGCCTCCAGCTGCATCTATGTTACTGCAAAGGACATGATTTTGTTCTTTTTATGGCTGTGTAGTATTCTGCAGTGTATATGTACACATTCCACATTTTAAAAAAATCCTATCCGTTGTGAGTGACCATCTGGCTTGACTATGTGTCTTTGATATTGTGGGTAGTGATCATGAATCTTGTGAATGGGGGCAGTGGTTGACAGTTTGTAGTTACCATTTTAGGGTATTGGAGAGGATGGTCCCATGTAAGAGCTTTGAAACTACTGGTGATGATGAGGATGACGATGATGGTGATAATAAATAGTACTTGTTAACCCCCTCCCTGAGGGGAGGTGAGACACATTTCCCGGTTTCCGAAACCCCCCAATAAAAAATGTAGTACTTCTAGATAAAATTAAATGAGGATTAAAATGCAAATATACCACAGAAAAGAAAAAAACAAAACAAAACATAGACTCATTTGTGTGACTCCAAAGCTCCAAGGGTTTCCAATTAAATGACTTCCTGAAACAAGTTTTGGAGTGGTGCATCTGTGTGAGGACTGTCTGGCCTGGGTGAGCTAGAGATGAAAACCTGAAAAGGAATCAGGGGTGGGAATTAATTCCAAAGGCCAAAGGAAACACAAAAGGCTGGAGTGGCACTTGACAAAGTCCTCCTGGCCATGACGTGATCACCATGGCTGATCTCAGATACATGCCGTGGGACGCTGGAACATGACTTTGCTTTCCTGACAACTCAGCTCTTCTGCTGCCTGGCCTGGGAGAATGTGAGGATGGGTCCATGAAAGCCACAGTCCTGCTTACAAACCAATAATACATAGAACCTCCAGGATAACATACTACCATGGTCTCCAAAGTATAGGCTCATTCTCTAAGTTTTCTTTTCAACTTTTTACTGCTTTACATTTATTTCATGTGGAACTTATTTAGTATTGACATTGTTTGGACATTTTTCTTCTCCAGATCTCATGTTGAAATGTTATCTCTAGTGTTGGAGGTGGGTCTGGTGGGAGGTGTCTGGGTCATGGGGGCAGATCCCTAATGAATGGCTGGCTGTCACCCCTGTGGTGATGAGTGAGTTCTCACTGTTAGCTCATGTGAGATCTGGTTGTTGAAGGGAGTCTGGAACCTCCCTTCCCTCTCTCTCTCGCTCCCTCTCTCACTATGTGACACACCCACTCCCCTCTTTGTCTTCTGCCATAACTAACAGCTTCCTGAGGCCTCACCAGAAACAGATGCTGGTACCACGCCTCTTGTACAGTCTGCAGAAAGAACTGTAAGCCAAATAAACCTCTTTTCTTGATAAATTACCTGTCCTTGGATATTCCTTTATAGCAACAGAAAATGGATGAATGCAACAACTTTGTGGTAGATATATGATTTACCTGCTGTCCTACCACCAATTAAATTCCCCATTATAGCCCACATGTATTCATGCCATCTTTCTCTATCTACCATAAAATGTATGAGTCTCTATTGATTGACACATGAGCAGAATCAAGTGATATTCACAGCAAGACACCACAAGAGCCTAAGGCACTTCTGAATCATCAATGATTGGATTACGTTCAGTGAAATTTTAGTGTCAAGTCTATTTTCTTGTGTTCTAATATCCTAAAATTGAACATCCACATTGCTAAATGTGACATTTGGTGACTCACTGTCAGCAAGGATATTAGTTGACCAGAATTCCTGTTCAAGTGTGCTTATAGCTCATTGCAAGAGGGGGCAAGTCAAATCAAATTAGTTCCTCTGCAGATAAAACATTTTCATTTCAATAATAATTGAAGGCTTTCCGGGCAAGGGAAATGTATCTTAAGGTAAAATCTCAAAAAAAATTTAAGAATAACAAAGCATGTCAGTCATAATAGATATTTTTGTAACAGTGATAACATTTTGACCTAGCCAAATTATGTGGAGCGCCTACTGTACCTGACTTTGTGCTCCTCATAAGCAACAAGGGGGAGAAAGAGTGGTTAAGATGTGGTCTTGCCTCCTCTGAGTACATTGTCAAAAACTGCCTCCTTCTGCAGTCTCTCCATCCCATATTACTAACTCTACCATTCACCCAGATTTATTTCTCCCCACAGCAGTAAATACTATCTGAAATAATATATGATGTTTATAAGGCAAAATAATGTAACGAGCATCCACTATTAGGCACTTCTTATTGGTTTTCTTTCTCTCTTGGGAGAACACAAGGTCCATGAAAGAAGAGACTTTGTGTCATTTTGTACTGAGTCCCCAGTGATGGGAAATAAGGAAAATGTTCAATCATTATTCATTGATTAGGGAATGATGATTGAACAAATCTATGTCAATATATATTTTAGTTTTTTAATACTGGGTTACTTTTTTATTTCGTATAAAACCAGATGTTTCTGATTTATGCAAAAAGATTATTAAAATTTAGTAGGTACTTCAATTGTTATGCATAACACATTTATAAAAAGGAAACATTTTGTAAGCCCTATATATCTTCCTAATTCATTCATTCCCTACCAAATTATGTGTCTCACATTATTAAACACATCCCTTGGGCAACCGTCTTTTCCTTTGTAGTCATTGCAGTCATTTCACATTAAGATATACAAACTGCAGAAATATCATTAATTTGAAGCAGGTCAGGTCTTGGACATTTATGGTAAGCGATCTACTGTGTGACCATTTACCGGGTGAATACTGTAAGCCAGCCAAGAGCCAGCACTTTGCATATGTTTAATTTTAACTACATGAAAACTCTAAAAATAAATAATATCCGCATTTTTCAGATAAGAAAACGGAGACAGACCAGCTTAGTAATAAACCTAAAATTTAATCTTGAATCAGTGTTAGTTCCTGGGTCAAACTCTTCTGAGTCCTGTATCTAAGCTTTCCTATGAATATGATCATTCACGTGGACACTTTTTATTACATAAAATAATAATAAAAAGTGTTAAAGTCTTTTCTCACATAAAAAACAGAACACTGTTGTTTGCATAGATCATTAACATCAGCTTACTCATAAAAATGACATTTTCTGCTATTGATTCGATATTTAAATAGTTCGTGACTGAGGCCTTCTTTAACTGGTAATTCAGGCAGGACAGGACAGAGTAGATCACTGAGTTCAGGGGTGCTATGAACTCAGAAGTGTTATGAATGCAGAGGTGCTATGACATCAGAGGTACAGAGAGATCAGGAATGCTGAATTTAGGGGTACCATGAGCTCAGGGGTTCTACAAATTCAAAAGTGCTATGAGTTTAGGGGTACAATGAGTTTAGAAGTAATGGTTGAGGGGTGCTATGAGTCTAGGAGTGCTATGATTTCGGACATCTATGTGCTCTGTGATCTTATGAATTTAGGGATACTATGAGTTCAGGGGCATGATGAGTTCAAGGTGTTATGAGCTCATGGCAGGGCCACATTATAGCTTGTATGAACCCTGGGCATTTTTGCCTTTGTGTGACTTTCTCCATAGAAAGTATTAAAAATGTGTGTTGGTATAAAGATTAACATAAAACAAACTAGATTCACTATTATATATTCATTATTATCCCATTAATTTCTCTTCTGATATTAAAATAAATTATAATTTAAACATTTTCATGGGCCTTTAAAAGTATTGTGGACCCTGGGCCCTATGCCTGCAGTCGGCCCCGACGCCTGGGGCTAGGCAGTGTGCCCGACACACGTGTGTGCTCTCCACTTCCTCAGTTTCAACTGCCAGAGAGTTAATCATTCAAATCATATGCCCATTAAGGTAAAATAGCATTAGAAGAATTGACCTTAGGTTAGTATTTTATATGCCATTTAAATTGACAAGAGCAGAGACCCGTGTCCGTGTTCTCTGATGAAGGCAGGGATGCTGGGGAACAGAGGCCGACCTTGGGGAGGGTCCTGCTGATCTAGCTCTTTGGAGAGACAGCGCAGACCCCTCCCCTTCCCACGGTGGTACCTAAGGCTTGCCTCGGCGATATCCTACATTATCTGTCTACACATCTGGCCTTTCCACCGTCTTCTGTGGTCGTTATATTGTCTGTTGTCTCTACCTATAACAACATATGTTCTTATAAAAAACAGCATATTTTGGCTCACTTCCTTTCATTCTTTTTCCTAGCATCCATGCACACATGCATGCACATGCACACATATTAACATCAGAACCATGCTGTGCCTATGGATTAAGTTCTGCACATTTCCCCTTGTCCTTAAAATTTACGGCTTTTATGGCTCTTCCCTAAGTCCGTGTTTTCAGTTTTTTGTAAGCACACTAGATTTTACCTGCTTAAATATTTTCCAAAGATTTGGAAGTCACATCCGATTTTAAATCTAACAATAAATTACTTTTTTTTCTTTGAGATGGAGTCTTGCTCTGTTGCCCAGGCTTGAGTGCAGTGGCACAATCTTGGTTGGCTGCAACCTCTGCCTCCCGGATTCAAGTGATCCTCCTGTCTCACCCCCGCTAGTAGCTGGGATTACAGGCATGCACCACCATGCCCGGCTAATTTTTGTATTTTTAGTAGAGATGGAGTTTTTGCCATGTTGACCAGGCTGGCTTTGAACTCCTTAGGTGATCTGACCCCTCTGCCTCCCAAAATGCTGGGATTATAGGCATAAGCCACCTCACTCTGCCAGTAAGTTACTTTTTCTTTCTTTTTTTTTTTTTTTTTTTGAGACAGAGTCTCGCTCGTTGTTCAGGCTGGAGTGCAGTGGTGCAATCTCGGCTTACTAGCCTCTGGCTCCCGGGTTCAAGCAATTCTCCCACCTCAGCCTCCCGAGTAACTGGGACCAGAGGCGCACAGGGCCATGCCCAGCTAATTTTTGTATTTTTAGTAGAGACGGGGTTTCACCCTGTTGGCCAGGATGGTCTTGATCGCCCAACCTCGTGATCTACGCCCTTCAGCCTCCCAAAGTGCTGGGATTACAGGCGTGAACCACCGTGCCTGGCCATTAAGTTACTTTTAAGCTATAAGAACATTACTAGACATATGTTTCTCTAAGTACCAGAATAAAATCATGACATGGTAATCACTGTGTACCCCATATAAGATGGGGTATTTAGCATTGCTTTAATTCAGCATCACCTCCCATATCCCAGACTTTGTTAATAAAATCTGGGGTTTGAGACCAGCTTGTTCTTATTAAATTACCGTTTTTCTATTAAATATAATTCCATACTAAATTTGAGATTGTCAGTAAAACTAAATTTATAACATTTTAAATGTCATTTTAAAACTAAATTTATAACAGAATAAGTTTTATGACATATTTAGTAGATTTCGTTGTTCACTGTTAGTCCTTTTATATCAAAATTATCCATTTGCTAACAGTGGTTAATTGCTTAGTTGGCTCTAGGTCATCTAAAACAATTTTTAGCAGAATAGCTCATTCGTGCCTATTTCTTGAACCTTGCATATTCAAAAATATCTTTCTGTAGTCTTCACATGAAAAATAACTCAACTGGGCATATATTTTGGTCTTGCAACTATTTTCCTTCAAAACAGCAAATGTTCCTTCATCAGATTCTGGTATTTAATGATTCCCTGAGGCCGTCCTAATTTCTGAACTTCTGTAGGTAACCTATTTTTGCTGCCAGAATGCTTGTTGGGTTTTGTTTTCTCGATCCTTGAAATGCCAAAATGCAACCACTTCTCTTGTCACTGATGTCTCCTCCTGGTAACCTCCTTCTAATTGCAGTCAGGTCGTTTTTTCAGCTCAGGCTCAGGAAAGGTCCAACCACCCCATACCCACCTCACCCTCACCCTCCCACCATGATGTCTTTGGTGACTATTCCATCCGTTGGTTCTACCTGACATTCTTCCTAGGGAACAGCCCTCACCTCTTTCTGTCTCTGTTCCTCCTTTCATGCATGTTGAGTGTTCACCAGATGCCGTATGTCGTGCTGAATTCCCATACATATTTGTTGCTGTCCCAGCTGTGGTCCTCTCAGGAGATATTGTGATCCTGTAATGCAGACGGAAGACTTGCCCAGATCCACACACGCTGTAAGTGCTGGCGTTGAGCTTCAAGTCTGCGTGAGACCCCAAATCTCATGCCCTTTCACCCAATGCTGTGCTTTCTTTTTTTCTGTCCATCCCACCATTTCTGTGTCATTTCCTTTCCTCTCCATTCTCAGAGAGTCTCAGGTTTGTCTCCCTCACTACGGATCAGGTTTTCCAAGGTGTCATTTCTGATTTACCATCCCCACATAGATTAATTCAGCACTGAATTTCTCGTTTCCTTTAATATTTTCTTATTTTACTTATCTCGCCTTTCTTTATCTGGGCTGCTTCCATATCAGTCTGTTCTCCCTTTGACATTTTGTTCCATTTCAAAAAGGCAATTTGATTTTTTATCTAAGCATGATCATTTTTTCCTAAAATGTTTTAGTTTTCTTTTTTTTTTTTTGTAGAAAAACATTGTTTCCAGTGAAATTTTAGCACGAGGCTGACTTTATCAGGCCCATACGATTTTTTCAAAGACTTCTCCTTTTTCTTGTTTACTTGTCCAAGAAGGCAGAACTCTACTAGCACAAAAGAACAAGCATGCTGTGTGTCCCCACTCCCACCCTTCCCAAGTGGCTGTCCCAGGAAGAGCTGGGGGACACACGCAGCTTTTCTGTCACTAGGAGGCCTGCTGCTGGAATGTCTTTGCTAAACTATGAAGGGAGCTTTTCCTGTCTTCGCCGTCTGACCTTGTGACCCTTTGTAAAATTTGAGGATCTCAGAAATAACAGCCTTCCAGATGCCCAGACGCCAAAGCTCTTCCAGACTCTGTCCCTATTCTTAGTGCTTTATTTGGGCCACTACACTCCCCAGAACGAGCCTTCTCCAGAGGCTCTAGAATTCTCTAGCTCAGTCTAACAGCAGAAGTAGCTCTCTGGGGAGGAGAAATCTGACCGTGCCAAAAAGTAGCACCTAGAGAGTCGAGGCGTGACATGTTCTGGTTTCACAGATGGTGAGGCTCTGACCCGGTGTGGAACATGGAGAGGGATGGAAGCCAGTTGAGCCATTCCTGAGGCCAGAACTGCGTTGTCCACCGAGTGACATTAGCCCTACCACTTGCGGAAAGTCTTCCCAAACTCTGGCAAGAGATTGGCTGTTAGTCCTAGTTCTGAGAGTTGCAAATATATTGTTTTCTTATAAATGGGCATTGAGGGAGACTGAATCAGGAGGGGCTAGCCAGGTGAACTTTTAAATTAGAAATCTTAGGCCACACACAGTGGCTCATGCCTGTAATCACAGCACTTTGGGAGGCCAAGGCGGGCAGATCACTGCAGGTCAGAAGTTCGGGACCCGGCCAACATGATGAAATCCCATCTCTACTGAAACTACAAAAAAAAATTAGCAGGGCATGGTAGCACACGCCTGTAATCCCAGCTACTTGGGAGGCTGAGGCAGGAGAATCTCTTGAACCCAGAGCCAGAGGTTGCAGCAAACCAAGATTGCACCACAGAACTCCAGCCTGGGCAACAGAGAGAGACTCCATCTCAAAAAAAAAAAAAAAAAGGCTGGGTGCCGTGGCTCATGCCTGTAGTCCTAGCACTTTGGGAGGCCGAGGCAAGCAGATCACAAGGTCAGGAGTTTGTGACCAGCCTGGCCAACATGGTGAAACCCCTGTCTCTACTAAAGATATAAAAAGTTAGCCAGGCATGGTGGCACACGCCTGTATTCCCAGCTACTCGGGAGGCTGAGGCAGGAGAATCACTTGAATCTGGGAGGCGGAGGTTGCAGTGAGCCGAGATTGCTCCATTGCACTCCAGCCTGGGTGACAGGGCAAGACTTTGTTTCAAAAACAAAACAAAACAAAACAAAATTAGAAACCTTAGGCCAGGTGTGGTTGCTCATGCCTGTAATCCCAGCACTTTGGGAGGCTGGAATGAGAGGGTTGCTTGATCCCAGAAGTATGAGACCAGCTTGGGCAATCTGGCGAGACCCCATCTCTAAAAAAACCTTTAAAATTACTGGGGTGTTGTGGCACGCACCTTTAGTCCAAGCTACTTGGGAGGCTGAGGCAGGAGGATTGCTTGAGCCCAGGAGTTAGAAGTTACAGTGAGCTATGATCACACCACCATGTTCTATCCGAATGACAGTGTGAGACTCTGTCTCTAAATTTAAAAAACAAGAAGAAGAAGAAAATAAAATCAAAAATAAATTAGAAACTCTCTTGACATTTTCCTTCCTCCAACATAAAATATCACTGAATCACTGGATAACTTCAAGATAACATTGAAAGTTTTAAGTATCTAATAAATCCATGGATGAAAGGGAATGATAATGATGTCATCAGTGTGCCTACTGCCCTGGATGACTGTTCGGTCCTAGCCTATCCACACATAGCCGGGACACTCACTTTGTAAAGCAGATCCAGGGACAGCCTAATGTTGTGCTTCTCTTGTTCCTGGCCCTTCTTAAGAGTCCAGGACGACCCACTTAAAACTCAGAAACCTCTGCTTGACAAGGAGACCCTCACCCTGGCACTACAGCACTAAAATCAAGCACTGTTCCAGAGGCCACACCAAGCCCCCATCTGAGGACCCTGTTACATCTAGAGGGAGCAGAGACCTGACGATTCCCTATATCCCCCAGCGTAACTGGGTTCATTCAAGATATCTGAGTATTGGGTGGAGAGTGAGGTTATAGGAAGTAGCAGAACTCTTTGTTGTATTTTTTATTTGCGTTAAATTCACTGTTTCCACAACAATACCACCAAAACTTCTCAACTGCTGGGAGGACCAGTTGTGACAATGAGCTACTACTTAAAAATCCACAAGGTTTTATTGTCAGTTTCAGCAGCTCTTATCAAACATTCTGGATCTTAAAACCAAATGATGAGGTCTGGCTGGCCTAGGCCTTCGCTGCTGCCTGGCCACAGCTCCGCAGCGTGAGGCTGGGGCTTCCCCGTGGTCCCCCACGTCTGCACTGTTGGAGAGTAGAGAACGGTCACCCCAACTGTTTCATTTCTGTCTGCCAGGTGTGAGATGGCTCCTCTGAATCACTGTCAGGACAGGCTCCTGCAAACCCTCCTACTGAACTGCTCTGAAACCCCAAAGGGCAGCCGAGCTCTCGTGCATTGTGCCCTGGGGTCAAGGACTTGGATTCTTGACATTTTGGGCCTCAGACAGTTTCTGGGAAGAACATGGCCTTTGGGAGCAATAAATCCTAGGTTAAAAATCCTAGCTCTGACATTTACTCATACCTACCAAGTTACACGGTCTTTCTCAGCTTCTGATTCCTCATGTATAAATTGGGGGAATGTGACAATTTAGTGAAGAAATAGATGCATAGTGTCAAATTGCCTTGGACAGAGCAGAAATGCTAGCTTTGCTACTTTTCCCTCTCCGCCTGGCTGTCCTGGCTGTTGACGTAAGAGCTAGGACTACAAGTCTAGCCTAATGGCCAGCTGGGTAGAACTATGATCACCCATACTCTTTCCCCTGCCCTGAAAATTTTCTGGCAGGAAAAAAATCTATCAAACATGACTTCCAACACCAGCCCCCGATACTTCTCTCCAAGTCTTTTGTGATTAGGGAGGGTTGGGTGTTAACGAGCTGTTCGTGGGCCTTCAACAGACATCCATTCCCAAATAGCTTGGGGAGCAGGGCCCCGTTGGCATCTGTGAGTAACTCTGGGTGATAAAGAGCTTTTGAGGTGTTATGGGCTCTGAATCTGGTACAAGTTCTTTCTGATCAACCTGTTAGAGCAAAGCAAGTGTGCTTCCCCGCTTCCTGCCTCTCAGCCTCCCCTGCACAGACAGGACAGGACGGCCACCAGGGAAGAACAGCCGCTGGTCCTGTACTTGCAGGGAGATGTGGCTCCTCTGAACCGCCGTCACAACCATGTCCTCTGAATCACTGGATAACTTCAAGATAACATTGAAAGTTTTAAGTATCTAATCAATCCATGGATAAAAGGGAATGATAATGATGTCATCAGTGTGCCTACTGCCCTGGATGACTGTTCAGTCCTAGCCTATCCACACATAGCTGGGACACTCACTTTGTAAAGCAGATCCAGGGACAACCTAGGAAGGGGGTCCTCTAGGAAATCATCCCCTTGAATCCAGAGATGTATATATTTACTGATATTATAAATATTTATATTTATTTAGTGTTTTTCTTCTGCTAGATAGTAGTACTATGTAACTATATAGAAAATATATCAAATTTCGGCTGGGCGCGGTGGCTCAAGCCTGTAATCCCAGCACTTTGGGAGGCCAAGGGGGTCGGAGATCTAGACCATCCTGGCTAACACGGTGAAACCCCGTCTCTACTAAAAATACAAAAAATTAGCCAGGCATGGTGGCGGGCGCCTGTAGTCCCAGCTACTGGGGAGGCTGAGGCAGGAGAATGGTGTGAACCTGGGGGCGGAGCTCGCAGTGAGCCAAGAATGTGCCACTGCACTGCAGCCTGGGCGACAGAGCGAGACTCCATTTCAGAAAAAAAAAGAAAATATATCAAATTTCTCATTTTTCCTATGAGAATTTTTTCTTGATGGTTTTCTATTTGTTTTTGAGATGTGGTTAAGAGAGAGCAAATACCAGAGGTGATATCAAGGGGAAGCCGTTAGAAGGATGAAGAATAGAGAGTAAGTTCTCTGGGGATCACAAGGTGGGGTGCAGCCGGAGGCAAGCGGTGGGGGCACAGCAGGAGAGGAGGAGAAACAGCAGAGCAGGGTCTGCACCGCGGTGAACGCCTTTAACCCCAGCGCTTTGGGAAGCTGAGGTGGGAGGATCGCTGGAAGCCCGGAGTTCAAGGCTGCAACGAGTCTGGGTGACAGAGCAAGACCCCGTCTGAGAGAAACTGAAGCACAGCAGGCAGGGAGACAGCCCCTCCCTGTGCCCAGGAGCCCTGCCCTCCACTCCCAGAGGAATCTTCGTGGTTCTGAGCGGTGGAACCGGGGGAAATGGGCAGTCTGTGTATAACATATCACAATTCCCCCACAGTAAGTACATGTTACCAAGTAACCTTTATTTTGTCTGGGGACCTTGAAACAAAACAAAACCCAAATGCACAAACAGAAAATCAGATGTCCAAGGGAATAACTACGTACGTATGTACTCATTTTTACAGCTTTCTCAATTCCAGGGTGCCTAGAGGCTCCCAGCAGCCGCGAGGCAGGTGGATAGTTCACCGGCACCTGCCATTCCAGAGGAGTGCTTTAAAACAGCTGTTTCAGGCACTTCTGCAAAGCAAGGGAATAGCGTTCTTGCCAGCTCCTTGTCCAAACAGAAACATTCCTGTGATCCAGCCAGTAAAATCGGTAGCCTTTGACCTCTGGAGGCTGTGACAAAACCCTGCTTTCCTTGCAAATAACAGAGCTGATTATTTTCCAGCCTTTGATAGCGATTTGGCCACTGCCCAAACCCGTATAATTAGCATCCTCTACTTCTATCAACCAGAAACGCCACAGACGGAGCTCTGGATCTACTACACAGGGAGAAGTATGCTATCTGGATCTGGCTAATTAGATGATTTTCATACTAAATGCACTGACTAATAACCTGAAAATTTATCTCAAGCTTGAAAGAATCGGGTGACGAACTGTTTGTGCAAGAGCAAACTCTACGGATTCTCTTTTGGCCTCCAGATTTTCTCTTCTTTCTTTTTAAAACACAGACAGAAGTGAATTTGTTGCTCTCAGTACCGGAGGCTAGAAGTTCATGGTCAGGGTGCTGACAGATTTAGTGTCTGCTGTGGGACTCATAGATGGCACCTTGTTGCTGGGGCCAGCACAGGGCAAAGAGGGGAAGAGAGCTCCCTGGAGCCTCTTTTAGGAGGGTGCTAAGGCCATTCCGGAGAATGGAGCCCTCTGACTTCACCACTGCCCAAACACCTCATCTCTTAATACTGTCATGTTGGGTATTAGGTTCCGACATGTGAATTTTGGGAGGACATTCAGACCACAGCAATATAAGACCACATCTGAGAAGTAACCATCAATTGCTTTTTTAATTAAAAAATTATAAAATTGATGTTGAATATTATATCAAAATCCTTACATTTAAAGAGACGTCTGTGATTTTTTTCTTATGTAGTAATGATAAATGTTTTAATACATATCCAGTGAATGTACCATCTTTGTAATACTTATACGAAAACTTAGACATAGTGGGTTTTTTGGGGGGGAGCAGGGGGGACGGAGTCTCGCTCTGTCACCCAGGCTGGAGTACAGTGGCATGATCTTGGCTCACTGCAACCTCCACCTCCCGGTTTCAAGCAATTCTCTGCCTCAGCCTCCCGAGTAGCTGCGATTACAGGCACCCACCACCATGCCTGGCTGATTTTTTTTGTTTGGTTTTGTTTTGTTTTTCAGTAGAGACAGGGTTTCACCACCTTGGCCAGGCAGGTCTTGAACTCGCAGGCATGAGCCACTGTGCCTGGCTGACATGGTGTATTTTAAAAAATTGATACTAGATTCTATTTGCTAACATTTGACTTAGGATTTTTGCATTGATATTTATGGGTGAGATTTTTCTGCACAGTTGGGGTGTTTTATTTTTGTTAGATTTTTATATCAATGTTATGCTGACTTCATAAAAAGAATGTGAAAGCTCTGCTTCTTTTTTCCATGATCTTTTAACAATTTAAATAACGTTGATGTTATCATTTTAAGGTTAAGAGCAGAAATAAATGATTTGGGAGACATAACATGGTAGAAATCAATCTGAGAGCTGTTTTTTAGAAAAAATAATTTTCCAAAATTGTAGCTAACTAGCCAAGAATATTAATAAAGCACACATACACATAAAAAACTTTTAATGAGGAAACTGCAGATACAGAGAAAGTTTAAAGAACCATGAGACTAGCTTGGTCAACTCTATGTAGATAAATTTGTAACTTCGATAAAATAAATAATTTTCAAGGAAAATGTGTTACATAGACTCATTAACTTTGGATAAAAAATCAGTCAAGCGCAGTGACTCAAGCCTGTAATCCCAACACATTGGGAGGCCGAGGTGGGTGGATCACCTGAGGTCAGGAGTTCAAGACCAGCCTGACCAACATGGCGAAACCCTGTCTCTACTAAAAATAGAGAAACTGGCCGGGCGTGGCTTACGCCTGTAATCCCAGCACTTTGGGAGGCCGAGGTGGGCGAATCATGAGGTCAGGAGATCCGGACCATCCTGGCCAACATGGTGAAACCCCATCTCTACTAAAAGAAATACAAAAAAATTAGCCGAGCGTGGTGGCGGGCGCCTGTAGTCCCAGCTACTTGGGAGACTGAGGCAGGAGAATGGCGTGAACCCAGGAGGTGGAGCTTGCAGTGAGCCGAGATGGCGCCACTGCACTCCGGCCTGGGCGGCAGAGCGAGACTCTGTCACAAAAAAAAAAAAAAGAAAAAAAAAATTACCCGGGCGTGGTGGCTCATGCCTGTAATCCCAGCTACTTGGGAGGATGAGACAGGAGACCACTTGAACCCAGGAGGCGGAGGTTGCAGTGAGCCGAGATGGCGCCAGTGCACTCCAGCCTGGATGACGACAAAAAACAGGGAGACTCCTTCTCAAAAAATAAAAAAAAAATCTAATAAGACAAATTTCCATTTAAAAGATGAAGAAAGCAGCCATACATAAATATATACACCCGGTTTCCCAGATAAATTCTTCCAGTTTTTCTTGGTAACTGAGAGACCCATGTGGGCCATTCGGAGCAGGGGTTGGGGAGGGCAGGGCGAAGAATGCCACAGAGATGGCAGTGACAGCAGCAGTGTTGGTCCGTGTCACGCAGTCAGCCTGGTTTGTGGGTGAATCTGCAGTTCTGTGAAAGGGTGAGTGTGCAATTGTACAGCCAGAGAAGGAGGCTACTGGGACACAGTGACATTGTCTTTGTCCCTGTTGAAGGTGGTGCTGTTTAATTATAGATGGAAAATAATCCAGAAATGCATACCAACTACTTAATACATAAATTAGTAACCGTGCCATGAGATGAGTGGATGATGTGAGCAGTTTGGTCCTGGAATAACAGCTCTATTTTGTGTAAGCCTGAGAATTCTGAAGAAAGGCTTTCTATTTCCCTTTTTCTTTTACGCCATTAAATAGAAACCTGAAAGTTAACAAAGCCTTAGCTGATATTTATTTAGTGTCTGGTGTCTGTATGGCTCCTCAGTTCACAGTGGAAACCAAACTACAAGGTGAGAGATAAGCAGAGATACCTTTCCCAGATCCTCAACCCAAGAAGGGAGCACGTAGGAGGCTCGGGCAGATTCTGTCCGTGGAGTGAGTTGTGGCGGAAGAGAAAGAGATAAAAAGAGAAAGAGAATTTGTATTTTCTAGGTATCCTTAAATCCATTATTCGTTAATTAGAGGAAAACATGCCTTGTTGAGGGGTAAATCCCACCACCCAGAATGAACAGGATAGAGGGACCCCGTTCCCTGACTCGGTAAGTCCCGTGGATTAGAGAGCAGCCTTCCAGCTTGTTCAGCCATTCAGCTGTCTCATCAGGGAGTGCTTTAGATGAACAAATGTGAGCATTCTAACATTACTGGAGGGATTATTACATCATATTAAATATTTCATTTATCTGACATCACCCTACTGACTCATTGCTACAATTTATTAAATCAGCCTCCAAGTAGAACTATTTGATAGTTTTCCATCGTGAGGCTTGACTTTCAGGTCCTCTTCCCCTACACCTGTAAATGTGCTCCTTCCCTTTCTGTTGCTATCTGGTTCCATTTCGCTAAGTGACATGGGGAGGTGGCGGGTCCCAGGCCACGTGAGTGGAGTAGGTAGTCGGGGTGAGAGGTAAGTGGGGAAGAGAGACAAAGGCAGGTGGGGTTCAGCACAGCTGGTGTCCATGGACTTCTGGTCAGTCTGGTAGTCATCAGGGCTCAGGCGATCAGCATGGAGTTAAGGGGCCACCCGCACGTCTAGATGCCTGAGGCTAGAGCAGACAGAGGATGGACAACTTCCAACCTTGAACTAGTTGGAATTCTCCCATCAGAAGTCAGCTCAGGCTGAGAAACAAAGCAAGATCTCATCTCTACAAAAAAGTTATTAAAAAAAAAAAAAAAAAGCCAGGCATGTTGGTGCACACCTGGAGTCCCAGCTGTTCTTGAGGCTGAGGCAAGAGGATGAGGCAGGAGGATTGCTTGAGGCCGGGAGTTTGAGGCTGCCGTGAGCTGTGAGTGCACCACCGTACTCCAGCCCAGATGACAGAGAGAGACCCTGTCTCTAAAAATAAATAAAGAAGAGAAGATAAAAGAAGAAAAGAAAAGAAAAGAAAAAAGAAAAGAAGAGAAGTCATCAAGAAATATTGTTACATTAAAAGCATCCCGGTGGGGCAGCAGCATGCCTTTGCCTCGGTCTTCCCACGCATTGATTCATTCTGTAAGTACTTTATCCTTTCATTTCATTAGTATTTATAGAACAACTACTGTGCGCCAGGAATTTCACAGGCATTGAGACCAAAGTTGGTTCCAGATGTCAGGGACTTACACAGTCAAGTGGAGTAACTGCCATTTACCTTGGGCGGGCTGCATTAGAGAGATCATTTTCAATCCTTCCTGCACCTCTGCCATGATAAGTATTATAATCACCACGTTATAGAGGAGATGTTAAATACCTTTTGTGAGTTTGCACAGCCAGGAAGTAACTGGCCTAGCGTATGGATTTAGATCTTTGTGACACCAGAGCCTGTGCTTTTTGTTGTAGAAAGAGATCCTTGGCCAGGCGCGATGGCTCACGCCTATAATCCCAGCACTTTGGGAGGCTGAGGCGGGCGGATCACAACATCAGGAGATCAAGACCATCCTGGCCAACATGGTGAAACCCCGTCTCTGCTGATAATACAAAAATTAGCTGGGTGTGGTGGTGCATGCCTGTAATCGCAGCTACTCGGGAGGCTGAGGCAGGAGAATCGCTTGAACCAGGGAGTCGGTGGTTGCAGTGAGCCAAGATCTTGTTCCAGCCTGGCAACAGAACGAGACTCCCTCTCAAAAAAAAAAAAAAAAAAAAAAAAAAAAAATCCTCCTCACCCTAAATAAAGCTCAGGGGCTGTTATCTTTCACTGGGCTCTACAAAACCGAAGAGTAGTGTACAGCCATCTAGGACTTCTCATTGAAGGAGTTTAAAAATGACACTTCATCTTTTTGCTTATTGAGGTCTAAGGCGAAGCACTCAGCTTTTCTCCAGGATTACTGATATTTCTGGCCTTGGGTTATTTCGTTGGAATTCTCTTCCACAATGTTCAACACCCATTACATCTCCACCCACCTGGAAACTGGGTCTATGTTTGTTCTGGGAGGCTCTCTTCCAGGCTTTAATTGAGAGAGAAGCATGGTTATGGACCAAAATATTTCAGATCAATTGGCGATCTTAGTAACTTGGATGAAAGCCCCCATCTGTGACAGTAAGACAGGCATGCCCAGGCATTTGCATGGGACCTGAGCTGTGTGCACTATTTCAGAGACAGGCATGGAGAGAGCTAAGCTCATGTGAAACTTACTGAAGCATTTTTTTTTTTCTTTGGCTTTTCTTTTCTTTTCTTTTTTTTTTTTTTGAGACGGAGTCTCACTCTGTGGCCCAGGCTGGAGTGCAGTGGCGCCATCTCGGCTCACTGCAAGCTCCGCCTCCCGGGTTCACGCCATTCTCCTGCCTCAGCCTCCCGAGTAGCTGGGACTACAGGCGCCTGCCACCATGCCTGGCTAATTTTGTTTTTGTATTTTTAGTAGAGACGGGGTTTCACCGTGTTAGCCGGGATGGTCTAGATCTCCTGACCTCGTGATCTGCCCGCCTCAGCCTCCCAAAGTGCTAGGATTACAGGCGTGAGCCACCGTGCCTGGCTGTACCGAAGCATTTTTATTTGTAAAATACAATGATCCTTTCGATCCCAATCCTAATTTCATCATACTCCCCTTTCTGTTGCATGGAACTCAGCATATAGCAGCATTTGAGTGATGGCCACGTTGTTTCTGCATGGCACCACTCCATTAAACCTAAACCCTTTACCACACCCCTCCCTGAGTGGCACTGTTTCTTCAATTATTACTCCCTCATGGTTTCCAGAGTGGGTTCTTTTTCATTAGCTCCACCAGGATAGATTATGCTGAGAAATGTAGTGTATCTTCCAAGTAGTTAACTGATCTTCAGTGACCTCAGAATAGAAACAGAAAGAAATAATGCTATACTGTGACTCACATCTCCAAAGAAGAAACATAACCTTCTAATTAAATAAATCTATCTGGAGCAGTGCTTTCTCAACTATTTAAAAATAGGAAGCATATCAAAATCTGGGCAAAAGTTGGCATAACAAAATATGGTTGGTAGCTGCTTCTGGATAGTAGAAAGTAGTGGTGATATTAACTTTATTCTTGATACTTTTCCATTTCGCTCAGTGTCTATCATAAGCATGGAATATTATCACAGTCACAACAAACACACTAAACATTTTGTTAACTCTAAGTTTATAAAGTGTTATCCAAAAAAGACATATTTAAACTGTATTCGTGTTATGCACACATGAAGTCACTTGAAGCTAGAGATTTGAGTTGACTTTTCAAGAAAGTCTCAATTTTAGGCTTTTGTCTATCACCATCGCAAAACCTAAGTGACGATCCTACTTAAAACTAAAAATTCTGGGCCAGGCATGGTGGCTCACGCCTGTAATCCCAGCACTTTGGGAGGCCGAGGTGGGGGATCACGAGGTCAGGAGATCCAGACCATCCTGGCTAACACAGTTGAAATCCCGTCTCTACTAAAAATACGAAAATAAAATTAGCTGGACATGGTGGCGGGTGCCTGCAATCCCAGCTACTCGGGAGGCTGAGGCAGGAGAATGGAGTGAGCCTGGGAGGCAGAACTTGCAGTGAGCCAAGATCGTGCCACTGCACTCCAGGCTGGGTGACAGAGCGAGTCTCTGTCTCAAAAAGACAAAACAAAACAAAAAACAGACAAAAAAAACCACTAACACTAAAAATTCTGGATATCTTTTCTTTTCTTTTTTTCTTTTTTTTTTTCTGGAGACAGAGTCTCACTCTGTCACCCAGGCTGGAGTGCAGTTGCATGGTTTCCATTCACTGCAGCCTCTGTCTCCTGGGTTCAAGCGATTCTCCTGCCTGCACCTCCTGAGTAACTGGGGTTACAGGTACCCACCACCACGCCTGGATAATTTTTTCATATTTTTAGTAGTGACGGAGTTTTATCATGTTGTCTAGGATGGTCTCAAACTCCTGACCTCAAGTGATCTGCCCTCCTGAACCTTTCAAAGTGCTCAAATCACAGGCACGAGCCACCGCACCCAGCCTTGAGTATCTTTTTCGTTCTTTCTTTTTTTTTTTTTTTTTTTTTTGGCAGTCTTGCTCTGTCACCCAGGTTGGAGTGCAGCGGCGTGATCTTGGCTCACCATAACCTCTGCTTCCTGGGTTCAAACAATTCTGTCTCAGCGTCCTGAGTAACTGTGATTACACACCCAGCTAATTTTTGTGTTTTTAGTAGAGATGGGGTTTCACCATGTTGGCCAAGCTGGCCTCAAACTCCTGACCTCAGATGTTCTGCCTCAGCCTCCCAAAGTGCTGAGATTACAAGCATGAGCCACTGTGCCTGGCCAAATATTTTTAAAAATTGTTTTAGATGCAGCAGTGACCTGGCAAGTGGCAATTCAGAGGGAGAAGGAAGCAGGCATTTTCCAAAACAAAGCATTTGCTAACTTAGATGAACATGAACTTAGTTTCCATAGCTTTTTAGAGCACGAGGGAAAAGAGACAGAGCCTAAGCTGGCCCCAGGTGAGAAGTCTGTCCCCATGCCTTGCAAAGAAAGCTCAACTCCATCCAAATGGCTAATCCTCAGAGTAAGGCGGAACTGGAAACAAACCCACATTCCTACCCCCAAGATAGCTAGAGAAACATCCTGTTTTCAACACTGGGTATGAGCAAAGAAAAAAATCTCCACCTAGAATTCATAACACCATACTAGGCCTTCAGCAGGTGTGCAGCCCAAATTTGCATCACAGGGTCATCCAAAGCTGTAATCCTATGAACTAGCTTAAAGAAGTCGCACATAGGTGAGGACCCCAAGAGCCAACAGAGGAAAATGCAGATCCTTTCTGGAGGGAGGAATTCCGTCCCCACTCCAACCTGTGTTTCAAGGGATTCTTTCAGATAAAGCTCCATAGTCAAAATTCACAAAATTTACAAGGAAACAAGGCCTTAGAGAAAGACTTAACTGAACCAAAATTTAGCAGAACTGGAATAAGACATTATATATTAAAGTTATCAGACAACAGATGTAAAATAAGTATTTAAATATTTTAAATAAAATAGAAAGATAAAGTATTGAGAATAGTAATGAGGGAAGGATTAGAATGAGATCTAGCAGATTGGAATAAGAGCCAAGAAGAATTTCTAAAAATTAAAAATACAACAATGAAAATAAAAAATTGAGTGAATGTTGTTCAACTGGTCAAGACTTAGCTGAAGAGAAATTAGTGAACTGGAAGTTGGACCTGATGATATTTTCCAGAATTTAGCCTATAGCAAAGAAAGTGATGAAAAATAAGAAAAAGAGATTAAGACCTAAGATACAGTGAGAAAAATCTAACAAACACTGAATGGAATTGCAGAGAGTGCACAATACGGAGAGGCACTCATGTCACTGCAGAGAAATTTCCAGAATTGACCAAAAAATTAATCCACAGATTCAAGAAGTGAGTGACTCTCAACCAAGCCTGATAAATAAAACACTAAAAAGCATCAAAATGAAAGTGAAGAACACAGCCTGGGCAATGTGACAAAAGCCCGTCTCTACTAAAAATACAAAAAACTAGCCGGGTTTGGGCCGGGCGCAGTGGCTCATTCCTGTAATCCCTACACTTTGGGAGGTCGAGGTGGGCAGATTACAAAGTCAGGAGTTAGAGACCAGCCTGGCCAACATGGTGAAACCCCGTCTCTACTAAAAGTACCAAAATTAGCCAGGTGTTGTGGCACATGCCTGTAATCACAGCTACTCGGGAGGCTGAGGCAGGAGAATCGCTTAAACCCGGGAGGCGGAGGTTGCAGTGAGCCGAGATTATGCCACTGTACTCCAGCCTGGGCGACAGAGCAAGACTCCGTCTCAAAACAAACAAACAAACGAACAAAAACAAAAAAAGAATTAGCCGGTGTGGTGGTGTGCGCCTGTAATGTCAGCTATTCAGAAAGCTGAGAGGTACAAGAATCGCTTGAACCCAGGAGACGGAGGTTGCAGTGAGCTGAGATGGTGCCATGGCTCTCCAGCCCGGGCGACAGAATAAGACTGTCTCAAAAGAAAGAAAAGAAAAGAAAAGAAAAAAAAACAAAAAAGAAAGTGAAGAACAATATGGACAACGGGAAAAAGTCATGAAGTCGGTCACAGGTAAATGATACATTGTCTAAAAAGAACTGCAATGAACTGGCAGAGGACTTTTCGGAAACAGCAATGGCAGACGTCATACAGCGGAGACAGATTTTAATGTGCTGAATGAAAATAATAATCAGCCCATACCTGATTAAAATATCATTCAATAAGAACAAAACAAAGATATCTTTAGATAAATCAAAACTAATAGTATTTTCCAATAACCACTAACATACTTCAAACCAACAAAATTCAAAAGGAAGCAGAGCAGTTAAAGAAGAAATACGATCCCTACACAGGAGGGTGAAGGTGAAAAAGGCAACGATAAGGCAAAAATGGGTGAAATACATGGGTAAAATTAAATGTAGACTGCATTAAGCAATATAAAAATGTTTTGTGTGATTTATTAAAAAACAGGGAACTAAAATGCAAAATGTTCATATGTACTAAAATATGTAATGTGACATAAATGTGTGAGAAGTAGAGAAAGAGGCTGTTAGAATTATTTTGAGGAACTTGTATTGGAAGACTGAAGAGACACGGATTACTTTTAGACTTTAACAAGTATGCACTGGAAAACGATATGACATAATTGCCCAACTAATAGAAGAAACATTAAAGTGAGAAAAAGAGTTAAATCCAAAAGAAATAATGAAAGGAAAGAAGAAATCTGTACATAGTAAGACAAATAGGACCAAATAGGCAATAGGAAAAAAGCAATCTCAACTCTGTATAGAATTTAAACGCCAGGGCTGGGCGCGGTGGCTCATGCCTATAATCCCAGCACTTTGGGAGCCCGAGGCAGGTGGATCACCTGAGGTCAAGAGTTCAAGACCAGCCTGGCCAACATGGTGAAACCCTGTCTCTATTAAAAATACAAAAATTAGCCAGATGTGGTGGCGCATGCCTATAGTCCCAGCTACTCAGGAGGCTGAAACGGAAGAATCGCTTGAACCCGGGAGGCGAAGCTTGCAGTGAGCCAAGATAGTGACACTGCACTCCAGCCTAAAAAAAAAAAAAAAAGAACACGTCTCAGAATCAGTGATAGAGTCCAAGAGTTGACACACTTTTTCTGAGAAGAGCCAGATGGTGAATATTTTAGGTGCTGCAGGCCACTGAGGTCTCTGTTGCAACCTCTCAGCTTTGTTGTGGTATGAAAGCAGCCACAGACAAAGTGTGAATGAGTAGGTGAATGTGGCTGTCGGTGAGCGTGGCTGTGTTCCAATAAAACTTTATTTACACTGGGCAGTAAGCTGGATTGAATCTGCAGGCTGTTGTTTTCTGGCCCTGATAAGAGTTTAAAAGGCATAGTAAGAGGAGTTGCTTCACGTCTCACCTAACAATATTAATTCCAGCTTTTAAATAGACATGGAAAATCCCTCTTGCAGTTCGGTCTCTGTGGCAACCGACCCTGCGGACCATGTGTGAGGAGCTATTTCAGGCAGCGATGGAGCTGAGCCAGGCAATTCACACATCACCACATGACATCCAGGACACTACAAAGCCACTGTCACCGAAAGGCATGAAAGGATCTGGCCACTCCATTAGGCGCCATCTTTTGACAAGCATTCCTCACGGTCACATCCCTACAACTGGGCTTGGGAGATGCTGGAAGGTCAGTCCCCAAGACCATAGACAGCCCACTGGGTAATGTCCCAGTGCAGTAGAGGGATTAGCCTTGTCTAAATATATGAATAAACACAGTAGAGAGCAGACAGGTGGCTCTACCTCATGACTCTTTAAACTGGAGGCACAGAAAGAGCAGAAGAGGCGAGTGACATTAAGCCCCAGTAGCCAGTTAATGAGGAACGCCAGAGTGTGCAGCTTGCAGAGATGCCTGGTCCCAGAACCTCATCTCAGAAAGGGCCGAGGGGACCCTACGGAGAGTCCTAGAGTCCGAGAGGGAAGGGGTCGACATGGACCTCTCCAGGAAAGGTGTCACGCAGAAGAGTGAAATAACTTCAGGGGAATCTGAATGGCAACCAGAGCCAGAAATAGTAACAGGGAGACGCTGTGGTAGGACGAAGAAACCCTAACAAACACAGGGGACTTTTCGGAAAAGTGATTTATTCAAGGCCTGGAGGAAAAGGGCCTTGGGCTTGAGAGGATGCTGCTGGTGAATGAGACTGTTCGGAGCTGGTGGAGCTCTTGGACTTCTTCTCCTGTGTCCCTGCTATTTCCAGTGAGGGGCAAACGGGAATAGTGTGCATAGATTCGTGCCTCTTACAGGGTTTCCTGGGGCATGGGAGTCTCTATGGGATAAGATAACCTTTGCCCTACATTAATTTTTTTTCCTTTTGACTTAGAACACATGGTGCAAAAAGCATGCACCATGTCAGCAGCAGCCAAAACAACTCATCTGGGACGTGCAAGCGCCAGCCGCCACGCTCGGCGTTTTGATCCAGCGTTCCGGCTGAAGCTTGAAATGGCAGAGCTGCCACCATATGTGAAATCTGCCTTCGCTCTGTTTACTGTTTCATTTCATCCTTGATTTGCTGTCACTTTTAGGGGTATCGAGCACATTATTGAAGGGCTGAGTGGATGCCTGCAACAGTCCTTAAACTGTCTTCGATTTTCACAGCCAGCTATTTGAATAGAATTGCTGCAAATGAAACTAGGGTGTAGAAACATTTATATTTGTTTATTGGAGACAATAATCAGTAAAATATGACTACAGTGTTTAAAGACCTGTTTGACTCAGAGATTACAGACACTGTACCGGGACGTGTCTAAGCGCTGAGCAATGGAGATGCTGTGGAGCCTGGACCACCCTGCTGTGGGGACTGTGGTCCTGAAGCAGGTCACAGCAGCCCTGCATGAGGAGATAGCTTCCAGCCTCAGCCAAGAGTCAGTCAGAAGATGCCCAAGGGAGAGAGGGAAACAAGGAGACGACAGGCCATCTGGACAACGGTAGACATCTTTCTGCCAGCAGGCACCTGAAGGAGAATTTCTTTCCCAGCAAACACACCAAGGAAGTCTGGGAGGGCGCCAACATTTGCAGCCTAGAGCAGGAGCCGGGGGCGCCTGCAGGCCTGAGGTGGCATATGCGCATCAGAGTCCACCTGATGCCAGTGTGGCGAGTTTGGGCACTACCCACCAGGAACCCAAACAGCCACATCGGGAGACATAGGACCGCGGGGTTGCTCTCTGTGCAGCTGTAGTGAAAAGTCTGTGCTTAGAGGTTTTAACTTCAGGCTGTCTGGGCACAGAAGACTAATGCCCTCCTAGAGGAGTAGGTTGGTTTTGTTCCAGGAGAGGACGATTCTCACCATAACAGCAGGGATAGTGCAGAGGAACAGGGAGGAAGCAAAGCATAATATCAATGGAAGTGGCCTTCCCAGAACCAGGACGGAGAGAATGCTCCCGTGACTCCTGGCCAGGCAGGCAGGTAGACGGGACTGCTGGGCAGGGATCTGCCTGCCTAACCCCCTCCTTCAGAGGGATTTGACCACTCATGGAAGCCTGTGTTGGAAGCTTGTGGGATTCAGCCAGCTCCGGTCCCACCCATTCCTGCTCAGCCCTGGTCTCCCATTTTCTCCAGCTTCGATTCCACACTGACTTGTGACTCTCTGCTCATGGCTCAGTTCCCTTTGGCAGCACTCACCTGAGCTACAGGGAGAGGGGTGCTCCATGCTGCCTGCTGGACGCCCTTTCCCCGACAGGTGATGGTGGGCACACTCTTGGTGCCACTTCCCTCATGGATGAAACTGATGACCAATGAACAGGGTTGTCATGAAGATGAATTAAAAGATATAGATCACTATATAGTTCCTCAGGACAGGTTGACGATTCCATATCTGAAATGCAAGGAACCAGACGTGTTTCAGGTTTCAGATTTTTTTTGGATTTTGCAATATTTGCATATTCGTAATGAGATACATTGGGGATGGGACCCAAATCTAAACATGAAATCATTTATATGTCATGTATCCTTATACACATAGCCAGAAAGTAATTTTATACAATGTCATGTATCCTTATACACATAGCCAGAAAGTAATTTTATACAGTATTCTTTTTTTTTTTTTTTTTTCTGTGACGGAGTTTCCTGGGCTCTGTTGCCCAGGCTGGAGTGCAGTGGTGCGATCTCGGTTCACCACAAGCTCCGCCTCCCAGGTTCACACCATTCTCCTGCCTCAGCCTCCCGAGTAGCTGGGACTACAGGCACCTGCCACCACGCCTGGCTAATTTTTTGTGTTTTTAGTAGAGACGGGGTTTCACTGTGTTAGCCAGGATGGTCTCCATCTCCTGACCTCATGATCTGCCTGCTTCTGCCTCCTAAAGTGCTGGGTTTACAGGCATGAGCCACCACGCCCAGCAACTTTCTGCTTCTTTCATATTCATCTCCGCTTCTTCTGTGCACATTTTATACAATATTCGTAATAATTTTGTTTAAGAAACAAAGTTTTGACTGCATTTTGTCTGTAACCCATCACGTGAGGTCGGGTGCGGAATTTTCCGTTCATGGCATCATATTGGTACTCAAAGAGTTTCCAATTTTGGATGATCTCAGATTTCAGATTTTTAGATTAGGGATAACTAACCTGTAAGAATAACTATGTAGGCCTGGCGCAGTGACTCACGCCTGTAATCCCAGCACTTTGGGAGGCCAAGGTGGGTGGATCATGCGGTCAGGAGATTCAGACCATTCTGGCTAACATGGTGAAACCCCCTCTCTACTAAAAATACAAAAAAACTAGCCGGGCATGGTGGCAGGCACCTATAGTCCCAGCTACTCGGGAGGCTGAGGCAGGAGAATGGCGTGAACCTGGGAGGTGGAGCTTGCAGAGAGCTGAGATCACACCACTGCACTCCAGCCTGGGTGACACAGCAAGACTCAGTCTCCAAAAAAAAAAAAAAAAAAAAAAAAAGAATATGTAATAGAGATCTAATAAGATTTAAATGGACCTGACTTGTGGTAAGTATTCAACAAATGTTACTTACACTTACATAATTGTCATTGTTTAATCATTATTGTTATTATTTCTTCCACAAACCACTAACTCAGAGACATACATGTAGCTAAACTGCAGCAACTAGATGATGTCCTCTACCAAACAGTAATGAGATGATACTGCCAATAGTGGCCGGGCTCCTCAAGCTAATCATTTATTTATTGAACTCATGACTGGGGGTTTAATTATGCACGCACCCTTAGTGTTAAAGTTAGGTGATGAGTTCATATGTTTATTCTTTGGTTCTCAGTACAGTACTTTTTTTTTTTTTTTGAGACGGAGTCTTGCTCTGTCGCCCAGGCCGGAGTGCAGTGGCCGGATCTCAGCTCACTGCAAGCTCCGCCTTCCGGGTTTACGCCATTCTCCTGCCTCAGCCTCCCGAGTAGCTGGGACTACAGGCGCCCGCCACCTCGCCCGGCTAGTTTTTTTTTGTATTTTTTAGTAGAGACGGGGTTTCACCGTGTTAGCCAGGATGGTCTCGATCTCCTGACCTCGTGATCCGCCCGTCTTGGCCTCCCAAAGTGCTGGGATTACAGGCTTGAGCCACCGCGCCCGGCCAGTACAGTACTTTTTAATGTAACATAACTTTGCACCAAAGGCACTCCTTAATCAGGTGTACACACCTGGTATTCTATTGATAAAATGAATTTCAACTAAGGGACAAATTACAAATTAATGATTCTTAATAATTAGATATGAATATATTCAATGGAATGTATTAAGTACCTAATGTGTGCCAGGAAGGTTATATTGCTGGGTTCTGCAGCAGTGAGATAGGGTAGGTATGCTGCCTGTTGTCATGAGAGATACACATTACACAAGGTACACATCTATCTGTGTGTGTGTTTGTACACACATTTATATAATGAATTTAATTACATTTGATGATACACACATACATATAGACACACATATATGTGTCATTTCAATTGTCATAAGTACTATGAAGGAAAAGTAAAAGGTTTTCTGAGAAGGTCTATTTCAGCTAAAACCTGAAGGGTGAGTGGGCTTTGGCCAGGCAGATCATTGCATGGAGAGGGAACCCTATGTTTGAAAGTCCTGAGGTAGGCCAGTGGCCCATGGCTTCAGGAGCTAGAAGGCCAGTGTGTGTGGACATTCCCGAGAGAACAAAATGTGGGGCAGCAAACGAAGAAGTACTTGGATGGAGCCAGGGTCTGCAAGGGCTGGTAGATCAAATGTAAGGATTTTGTCTCGTATTGCACATATTAAAGAACTTAAGGAACTGGTGGAACATGATCCAGTGTGCACTTTTAAATACCTCTCAGCTCCTGTGTGGAGGATAGATTTAAAAGGGAGGCCCAGGGAAGAAAGTAGGGAGACCAGATTGAGGAGGCATGGTAGTGGCTTGGCCGAGGAGCAGCAGAAAAGATGGAGAAGAGGATTTTGGGGGTAGAGCCTCAGGATCCGATGATAGGTGAGCTGAGCAGACTGAGTGAGGCAGATGGCTGGAATGAGTCTCAGGTTTCAGGGTAGATGTGAGTGCTTTTCACTGCGATGGAGAACAAGGGAGAAGGATCATGTTTGAGGGAGAAAGATGAAGAAATCAATGGGCTGGTTACTGGCACAGGTGAGCCTCTTGTTTCTGAAAGTGAGAACAAATGTTTTAAAAAGATACATATGACAAAGAAGACGAATTTTAAGATTTGTTTGTTTTAGGTCTAGAGTCTGCAACTATTGGATGGGTATTAGCCTGGTAACATAAGAGGAGAAAGAAATGTAAATGTTTGGCCATCCTTTGATCTATGGAATCGTGCACAACGTGCAATTTTTTTTTTCTTTCTTTCTTTCTTTTTTTTGAGATAGACTCTTGCTCTGTCACCCAGGCTGAAGTGCAGTGGCGTGATCTTGGCTCACTGCAACCTCTGCCTCCCAGGTTCAAGCAATTCTCCTGCCTCAGCCTCCCGAGTAGCTGGAACTACAGACACGCACCACTACGCCTGGCTAATTTTTGTGTTTTTAGTAGAGACGGAGTTTCACCATGTTGGCCAGGCTGGTCTCGAACTCCTGACCTCGTTATCCGCCAGCCTTGGCCTCCCAAAGTGCTGGGATTACAGGAATGTGCAATTTTTTGTTTCCTTTGGTATCAAACTGACACTTCTCTGCATTATACAGTATCATTACATTATATACAAATTTGAGTTTTAAAAACCTGAAGTAGTGTGATGTTAACTAAGTCTCGATTTTGCAAAAAATTCAGAATAATGTCAATACTCTAAGTTTAAAAAAATTAAAAATTACAGTTTCAAAGCTGATAAACCCTGTGAATTCTGAATTGTGTTTATGCTACTTTCTTATGGCTGTGTCATTTTAACTAGTAAACAGAAACACCCATTGTTTTCTAGAACAGTGATGAACTATGACAATTTTGAATTATGTGAGATATAGAAGAAAACATTTTTGCTTACAATGATACTTCCTATCCAGCAGAATTATAACATTTTAGCTTAGAAATGGCCTTAACCAAGCCCCATATATGTCGCTTTATGCAATGTTATGCACCCAGGAGAATTAGTGAATCACATCCTTCCAAATATTTCACATATATTCTCAAACGTGTTATTGTAAGAGTCTTCCTTCTCTTCCTTTTGCCTCTTGTTTTCCCAAAGTGTAGTTTTAAAAGTAAATTGTTGGCAAATTTGTAGATAGTTTTTAAACTGCAGTGATACGTGAGTAGAACAGCAAATATCAAATCAGAAATTATTCCTTATATTTCTATTCCCCCAAGGAAGAGGAACTGTAAGATGGAAAAAGGCCTGTCATCATCAAAACACATATGGAGAAAATAATTTCCCAGTGAGAAGATAAAATTCTGTGGCTGTCTCTGCAGTTTAAACTAGGAGTGCAAGATTTGTTCAAAAGACCTCGTACGCATTAGCAAGATGTAAACAGCAATCAGATTATTTGATCAATATGTGAAAAAAGAAAGCACACATACATGCCAGTGGAACTTTTTCTTTGGTTTTCGAAATAATTTATCATTTTGTGTTATTTTCCTTTAAAAAAGAAACGGAGACAATGAATCACACCCTACCACTCATCTCAGAAAGGAATTCCCCATCTCCTGGTGACCTGTGAGAAAACAGGTCACAGGTTACAGGATGGTTTCTCAGCCCCTTACCAAGAGTAAGAATCTGCAGGGCCATCATTCCTCGGTATGCGTGACTTTATGGCGTTTCCATGCCTGTGGAGAGAATGCAAGATGAGGCCAAAATAAAACATGATTTTTAGCTAGAGTTCCAAAAGAAGGTTATTGCCCTCTGCTTAGTAACTCTTAGTAATTACTAAATTCTTAGTAATTCGGACAAGAAGCCCAACAGAATACACACACAACATTACAGGGAAGCCTTCTGGGCTGCTTGCCAGCAAGACACCCTGTGTTGGAGCAAGTATCAGTAGTGCACAGGTAGGAGGCTGTGCAGGGCTAACTCTGAAATTCTGTTGATCAAATTTCACATTCTAAAATGTATTCATTGAATGACAGACTCAAGGAAAATTTTCCTTTCCACAGTTCTAAGAGGTAATCTAACATGAATGTTGGTTTTGTTATCCTTTGCTCTAGTTTTAAACATGTAGCTTGAAAACGTAATGATGTGCCCTAAGATAGAAACAAATTAAATCACGTGGAGAAGGAAAAAGAGAGGAAAAGAGATGAATTGAGACTTGTCCAACTATATTTCAGTGAGTCTTGTCCCATGCTGATATGGATCTGTACTTAATGACTGATTAAAACTGCTGCCAGTTAGGAGAGCAGGCAGAGGGTGGGCTGGCAGCCAAAGGCAGAAATGCATAAGTGTCCACTTGGAACACTTGGCCCTGCTAGCTGGAATTTCTGTGTGATTAGAGGAAACTTCTTTTTCATCAACCAATAATTTCAAGGGTTTTCACAAATACAGGTGTGAGATATAGAATAGTAATAGCCCCTTTATCTAGCATCTGGAAAAAGGAAGCATTACCGCATATGGGGATTTTTGAGATGGCTGAGCATAGCACTTTGAGTATCACAACTTCAAGAAAAAAAATCACCAGGTTTGATTGAAACCCTTCACAGTAGAGCCAATTTTCCCCTAACTTCTTCTTGTCTGTTTTGCTAGTTCCCAACTTTTATCTCCAATCTGGATCTCTTCCCTGAACTCTAGATAGCTTTCTCACTTCACTCAGACCAAAAGCCAAAGCTCTTCCAGTGGCCTAAAGCTTTCCATTAGCCAATCCCACCATCCAGGGGACTTCATTACTCTCCCTGCACTCACTCTATTCAGACACGCTGGCCTTCTTGATTTTCCATGAACACGTCAGGCACACTTCTAACTTTCCATGTGCTTTCTTTTCTGTCTGAAATATGTTTCCCTGAAATATCTGCATGACTGTCTCCTTCACTGCCTACCAGCCTCTGCTTTTTTTTTTTTCTGAGACCGAGTTTCTCTCTTGTTCTCTTGTTGCCCAGGCTGGAGTGCAGTGGCACCATCTCGGCTCACCGCAACCTCTGCCTCCCCGGTTTGAGCGATTCTCCTGCCTCAACCTTCCTGAGTAGCTGGGATTATAGACATGCACTACCATGCCTGGCTAATTTTGTATTTTAACTAGTAAACAGAAACACCCATCATTGTTTTCTAGAATAGTGATGAACTAGGACAATTTTGAATTATATGAGATATAGAAGAAAACATTTTCTTCTATATATATATTTCTTCTATATCTGTATTTCGAGGCTGGTCTCGAACTCCCAACCTCAGAAGATCCACTCGCCTCGGCCTCCAAAACTGCTGGGATTATAGGCGTGAGCCACTGCGCCTGGCCAAGTCTCTGTTTAAACATGATATTCTCAGCAACTTTCCTGACTATCCTATAGCAAATCCCCCCCAGTCCTATTCTCCCTCCCTGTCTTATTTTTCTCCATATGGTTATTATTAATTGGCATAATATGTATATATGTATTCATTCATTCATTCATTCATTATCTGATGACCTGAAGATCTCACCTATGAGTACCTGAATAAAATATTTGACATTAACTCTGGGATCTCAGATAGACTTGGAATAACTGAGATTGACTTATAAATGATCTCCTAATAGAGTAGCATTGTATCATTCAGAAGGAAACTGTGATATGTCTAACATGTAGTCAAAAGGTGCTTTAGAGTGCCCCAAAATAATGTGGGAGTTCACTCTGGGCTGCCTATATAATGAGCTTGTGGGACCAGAGTTTCACTATTTTTCCCAGAAGAGTGAATGAAACTCCAGATTGTCTTCTCTGGGACTAATGATGCCCAAGATCTCTCAGTGCTCAGTAGCTGGCTTTCTTTGACAATTCCTAACACAAAAACCAGCCAAGAAGCCACCAAAGGGAGTGGTATGGTTTGGCTGTGTCGCCTTCCAAATATCATCTTGAATTTGTATATGTTGTGGGAGGGACCTGGTGGGAGGTCATTGAATCATTGGGGCAGGTCTTTCCTGTGTTGTTCTCATGAGAGTGAATAAGTCTCACAAGATCTGATGGTTATATAAAAATGAGCGTTTCCCTGCACAAGCCCCTCTCTTGTCTGCTGCCACGTGAGACTTGCCTTTCACCTTCTGCCATGATTGTGAGGCTTCCCCCAGCCATGTGGAACTGTAAGTCCAATAAACCTCTTTCTTTTGTAAATTGCCCAGTCTCAGGTACATCTTTATCAGCAGCGTGAAAACGGACTAATACAGGGATCTAATTAGTGTGCTCATGATTTCCATATAAAAAGGGAGAAATACCAGAGAAGTGAGTTCTCCCCCAGACAGACACACCTCCCATGCATGGCCAGCCAAATACCTTGTCCCTGGCCTCCTTTGACCCGCTCCGCATCAAGAGGAAATCTGGGAACCTGTGGCTTCTCCTCCTTGATGAGTCTTGGCTAGTAAGTTTCTGCTTTCTTAGTAAAGTTTATTCTTTAATTCATGGTTTTGAGGAGTTCCCAAGACCGTCGTCAGGTATGACAATTTGCTAGAAGGACTCACAGATCTCAGGAAATCTGTTTATTCATGGGTATGGTTTATTACTACAAAATGATATCAATCCAAATCAGCAACAATAAAAGGAGCATGTGGCAGAATCAAGGAAAGCCCAGGCACAAGTTTCGGCTGTCCTCTTCTAATGAAGTTGCAGAGATGGTGCTTAATTCTCACAGCAGGGATGTATGACAGCATTTATAAAGTGCCACCCACCAGGGAAGCCCCCCAAGCCATGCTGTCCAGGGATTTTATTGGGAGTCACTCATGCAGGCACGCAGTGTCCATGTGGCTGACCTTAGTACTTCAGACTCCAGCTTCTCCAGAGGTCAGATGGTTAACATGTTACCCAAGGCCCACACCATAAATGACACTGATAGGATAGACTATCTGATGTGGCTCAAGTCCCCAGGAAAGCACACCCTTTTATCAGGCAGGATGTTCGAAGGGCTTAGAGGTTATCTCCCAGGAAACATTCAAAACCCAAGCCTTTCTTTAGAATGTGCAGGATCTGAGCACCCGCTGAGCATTCAGACCTGCGGGCCAACCTTTTGATGCACACATAATGTGTGATTCTGTCAAATTCATCCTCAGCCTTTGCACAATAGGTGATGACTATTAAGGAACCAAACTCACATGACATAAAGATAAATCTGCTCATTCTTTTTTTTTTCTTTTAAGACAGTCTCACCCTGTCACCCAGACTGGAATGTAGTGGCATGATCTCGGCTCGCTGCAACCTCTGCCTCCCAGGCTAAAGCAATTCTTGTGCCTCAGCTTCCCAAGTAGCTGGGATTACAGGTGCCCACCACCGCGCCTAGCCAATTTTTGTGTTTTTTGCAGAGATGGGGTTTCACCACATTGGCTAGGCTCATTCAGACTCTCAAAAATGGAGCTACTTTCCATCTCCAGCTGTAGAAGAAAGCTGGCTCAAACAGTATTTGTTGTGGCAGATTAATCAACAAGAGCATGATAAATTCATTCACAAACCGTGTAAACTCAATTTTCTATAATCAACATATTATATAATCAAATGAACAATAAAAAATTTCCATAGAAAACATGTCATATGTATTTCTGGGAAATTAAACAAATTCTTTAAATTGTTTATAATAGAAGTTTAATTATGAAAACAAAAGAGCATAAAAATTAAACATACGGAAGACTTTTATCTTTCTTGAATAGATTCTTTGTTTATACTATTCATGTGACTTCCAGAAAGAAAATCCTTAACTTTCTCATATATTGTGGCTGAAGAGGATAATGCCAGAACTAGACTTTGAATTCTTAAAGTATATGGCAACAATATGACAGCGATATTATTTAAGAATTTTTATCATGCACAATTGTAATCTACCCTTTCATAACTAAGGTTAATCAAAACCAAATTAAGTCCCTAATTTCTGATTTCCACAGTGTAGATAACAACAATTTGTAGCTTTGACTAAAACAGTGCAGGTGGAGAGAGGAACAACATTATTAAGAATCAAAGATACCAAAGATATCAAAGAGTTATTTTGCAGCTTCATGTGTGTTCATTTACAGAAGTTACTTTTGAAAATTTATAACAAAAATCAAATTTGATTCACATGTGCAGGTAGACAAGGAAGGGCTATGGAAGAGGTATGAATTTTATTCTTGTATTTTCTCAACTCACACTTTGGAATACACTATGCTTTTTCAAAAAAGAGGAAAGATTTCAGCTTTAAGTGCCCACATCATTTAATTGAATCAAATCCAGAAGTATTTGTTTGTTTGTTTGTTTGTTTTTAAGGGAAAGCATAGCTAGGAATTTCATCTCTTCCAGAAGCATGAATCAGAGAAGTTGTTAATCAGTCAATTTAAAAAGCCAAACAGAGGCTTTTCCCTCTGAGCTTCCAATCCAATAAAAAATTAGAGATGGAATCCAGGCAGTTTGGAGGTATATAAACCCCTACATTCACCCACAATACTGCTCACTGTTTTTATATTTTTGAACATCAACCAAAATTAAAATTACCTTTTCTGGCGTGCTGGAAGGGATATGAAAGCACTCATACTGATCTCGACCCATCTCCACAATGGTTTTTGCTTTTCTTGAGTAATCACAGTAATCATAAGCTCAATATCTATTTACCAAGGCATTAAATGAGAGAGAGACAAAGTGAAAAAAAAAATGCAGTCATAGAATTCCAAAGCTGAAAGGAGCACAAAGTGAGTTTACTTTAAAGTGAGTGTCATTGCCTAACTTTACAGAAAACTGAGGCCCAGAGAAGTGAGGTGATCTTACATGCTCTTTCACTTTCTCATTTGTCCACTTGATACATTATTCTTATCTCCCCTATGCTGTGTGCAGAGGTAACAGCCATCGAAGCGTGCAGTCTCCAGTGGCAGAGAGAGCCGGGAGCAGCTGAATCTGGAGTCCACAGCTTTCATTTTCCAGTGGGCACACAATGTGCGAGACCGGGTTTTCTCCTGTTTGTGTTACGATAGGAGACACCTAGAGTGTTTGTTAGGCCCACACATGCCAGGCCGTACCCCGGCCCACTGAATCTGAAAGCATGCCAAGGGAGCTGGGGCTCTACCCTTTTAACAAATGCACAGAGGAGTCTTATCACCAGGCACCAGCAGGGCTCCCGTCTGCTGACCAGGGCCAGAGCCCCGCTTCTTTCACTGGCCTCTTTCAGTGGCCAGGCTCACAGCCCCATTGGCTTCATGGTCCTATGTCTGACTGTTTAGGTAAGAACTGGCGTCAGAATTCACAACCCAGAGTGAGCCACAGAATTACCTTCTTTGCTTTAAGCAAAGTAAGAAGCCCAGGTCTACCCCAGACCAACTGTATTAACATCTTTCAAATCTTTTTTTGAAATACCAGGAGGTATTCTGATGAACAGCCAACATTGAGAACCACTGCCAGCCCTGGGTCCTTTCTGAAACCTCAGGAAGGATCCTGGCCCATAATGCGGTAAAGGAGAGGCTTGGGAACGCTTTTCAAAGCCAGGACGCACGGTGTCTCCAGGTATCATGACTCCTTCCACGTGCCTGCCTATCAAGCTGTTATAAAGCAGCCTGCTCTGAGACAGTGGGATTCACAAATTTCCCTTCAAGACAAAGCAAAACAAAGGAACCATCATGTCTGTAACTGTCGTGCCGGACTGTGCATTCCGCAAACCATTGCAGTCGCGCCACATCTCTGCCATCCCATAATTTCACCTAAATGCCTTTGCACTTGTCTACACATCTCTTCAGGCAGTGCTGTCACAGGATTGCATCGTGTTTAGCTGAGCCTCACTCCTTTGCCCCCTGTCCCATCATCCTGTCCCGATGTGACCTGCTCAGGCTCAGGACACACACACATACACAGTAAGCATCACGTGATCCACGTGCCTGCTGTCAGCCCAGAGCTTTACCAGGACCCCGGAGAGCCTCTTCTTACGGGCATACACAGGGTGGTGGGCGTGACCTTTAGGAGATGGGAAGATAACAGACACTTCCCCACAGTGCCATGGCCAGGCACACTGACTTCTGAGGAACCCAAGTCACTCAAGACCAAAGAACATGGGTGAGTAAGTGATGTCCCATCAGCAGCTGCAGCTCACACCCTCAAAGCCTGTATCATTTTACACTTTTCATAATCTATGTTTCTCTTAAGAGTTTCCCAGGCATGGTGGTTCATGCCTGTAATCCCAGCATTTTGAGAGGCCGAGGCGAATGAATCACCTGAGGTCAGGAGTTCAAGACCAGCCTGGCCAACATGGCAAAACCTCGTCTCTACTAAAAATACAAAAATTAGCCAGGTGTGGTGGCGGGCACCTGTAATCCCAGCTACTCAGAAGGCTGGGTCAGGAGAATCGCTTGAACCTGGGAGGTGCAGGTTGCATTGAGCTGAGATCATGCCACTGTACTCCTGCCTGGGTGACAGAGCGGAGTTTCAAGAAATACCCTGATGGTACTCCAGTTTGCCTTTTATTTTCTGTCCTGTGCTGAAATAAGGAGTGAGGCATATAGGAAATCAGCTCTCTCCTTGCAAGTAGATTCCTACGGCACTACTAAAAAAATCTGCATAGCAAGCTTCATGCTAATGGCTTTCAGTTATGCTTGCCTAATGATGCCCAAGCTCTTACAAATTCATCCTCTTTTTATTACTGTGCTGTTCTTTAAAAAAAAAAAAAAATCAGTAATACTTTGGATTCAACATGTAACTAGACAGGAAACTTAAAAGAAACACTTGTAGAAAGTCATCTTCACAAGGTCAAGATTGTTCCCATTATTGTTTACAATAACTTTCACGTTCCTCTTAATTTTATTTTGTTTTCTTGAAATATAGGAAGGGGTTGTGTTTTGGTATCTTGGATTAGTTACAACGAAGACAGTACCTCAAGGGTACTGGTACTTCATTGCACACTAGCTGGGTATTTTGTGTTTCTCGAGTATATCTTACAGAGTACTGAAAATAATTCTTTTGTGGAATGAGAAAATCAAGAGCATTTGGATACTTAAGTGGCAGATAATAATGCCATAATTTAGTGTTTAGTATCTTCATAGTGGCTTAATTTAGCAGCTTTAATTTTTTTAGACTATTTCCTGACTCCATCTTCTCTTTTTCACCATTTGTACCAGAATCTCAGTGACTCCATCTAGACCGGGGACTCCCCCTAGCATATGAGAAATACACCCCAGTCCAGCCTCTGGGCCTCCGTCTCCCCAATAATCTCAGGTGTTGATACCTGAATGTGCCTTCCAGTAGCTGAACCCACATTCCTTTAATCTTCCTCTGTTTTTAATGAATGGCTCTCAAAATGCATATTCAGTATATGCTTTGAGCCATATGAAATACACTTTCAAAATGCAATATTCGTTGCCAAAAGAAAAAGGTTTAGTTTAATGAATCTGTACAAATAGTGACAGCATTCCCTCTTTTATCTCTTTACAGCACAAGCATGACTTTATTGTGAAATCCAGGTGCAGTTGTGTAGTCGCTGTATCTTTCCTTACTCCAGAAAGGCAGTCTATTAACTAAAGCCCAAGAATGGAGTGCATTTCTCTGTTAACCATTTATTAAGTCAACAAGCTAAGTAATGACTACATTTTTCTTTCTAATGTGCCTGCAGTATTATGCATTTAGCAATATTATTCCTTGAACAGATGTGTCTTTTCACAGTCGTCTTCCTTTCCTGTGAACATAGGATTTCTTCTTAATTGTATGCTTGTAAGCTTGCAACAGCTTCGAAAGGTGCTTCTAAACACACACTGAGCTCCCTCCGTGCTGAGAGCCAAGTGACATGAAAACCACAACATCATCAAGAATGGGAGCAGCCAGCTCCCCACATCAAGCATCCAATTAGCTCGTATTCTCTGGCTAAATATACTCTGCAGCCAATCCAGTCACCTCAGTGCTTTGATTTCAGAAGCTTTAGAAATACCTGGAGTTACTTGAATGTGGCAGTATTCAAAATACAAAAGATAAGGAAGAAGCATTTCACAATCAGTCAGCAAACTATAGCACTTGACAGCAAAGACATTGAAGGTTACATCAAATTCCTTCCACGTTCTCATTTTGAGTAACTAAGCACATTAACCAGTTTTGTGCTCAGCACTTCCCTTTATCAATAAAAAGGAGTATTCACAAAGAATCAATATCTAAAGCACATCGGGCAACTACTACACTTTTATGATTTCCTCAATGCTGAGTGTTAACAGAGAAAACCTTGCTGCTATACTTTTGAAAGACACCAATGGAAGCTGACAACCTAATTGATATCATTTTTTTCGTATAAAAAGTATAATGAGCTCTTGGGTCACCTTCAAAATATGGTCACATTCTTTCCCTGGAGTAGAGTTACTGTGGGATCAAGTGACTGAAAAGGCTAGGAGAGGAAATAAAACGATTGCTCAGCAGGACAGTGTGGTGCTGCTGTCCTCGCCTGCGTCTCTGCCCACAGCAAGGTCATGGAAATTCAGCGTGAGCCCAAGTGGTTCTTCAGCAGCAGACACTCATGGACATGATCCTGGCACTCGCTGGTGTTTGTCTGACAGCTGCGTGTGCTTCAGCCACGGCTGCAGTAAGTGACCTACCGGGTTCTGTGGAGGAAGCCTGGCCCTACCATTCCCCATTGAGTCAGGAGGTCAAGTGAGAATTCCACTGATGTCTTTAAATAGTCTTGGCTGCAACAAGCTAACGTGGGGGAGGATTCTGGAGTGTGCCTGGGTGCGCCTGGCAGTGATAGGCAGGTCCCCACTTGCTGCTGGAGGGGGAATTCGGAGGAGACTTCCTTAGCTGCCTCCAAGTGACACTGGTAAGGTCTGTGTGCAATGGTTCAACAGAAGACCTCATGCACAAATGTGCTAATGGAACTATGGTATCTGGTGATAACAGCAGAAATTGGCTTCCTTCTTTTATGGGTGGGAAAATTGAATTGGGGTCTGTTGGGAAAAATCACTTGCTCTATGAATAAGCTATACGGACTCCCTTTGAACAGCTTTTAGAAAAAGCAAGTATTTTTCACAGTAAAATTGCCTCAGCTCAGAACCTGAGTATGAGCTAGCCACTGCCTCAACGCTTTGCTGTTCTTTCCAAATCAGGCAAGTGCAGAGGTGGGGAGGAATTAGGGTTTGACGGCTGCAGGGAATGAAGGGGTTGACTGATTTATCCCAGCTGTGCTCTTTGCTTACTGCTCTCTGGTTACCGAGACTTTGGAGCTCAGTCTAGTCTATGCCCTACAGTGTGTTATTCTTGCTGCAGCCCAATTTGTGTATCTTTCTTGAGCAGGGATCACATCTTGCTGCACATCATAGAAACCATGTGGGTCTGTCTCCTCCTCCAACCTGGGAGCTCTGTGGTAGGAGAAGCAGGTGTTGTTCTTCTCAGGTTTCCCACCCAGTGTCCAGACTGGAAAAGGTGCTAATAAATATAAGTTAAATTGAATTAAACTAAGAATACTGAGAAGTTACACAAGTCTTGGCAGCAACCCCAAATGCTAAGTCTTGGTATAGTTTGCCATAACTTTGTAGACAAATGTGCCAAGAAATAAGAACCATTGGCTCTTCATAGACCTGAAGGTGCTTGATTTTCTTCAGGGTCATATTTTCATTCTGATTCTTTAGTTCTAAATCAATATTAATGTCGTGTGGCTCTTGGCTGTTGCTGTAGCAGTAAGGTCCGGTGACCTTTGGTGCCAGAACTCTGTCACTGCTTGCCCTGGTGTCTGTATTTCACTAACAGCTGTGTACTCTTAAAATAAAAGACAAGCTTCATGTTTTTATAGAGCCTTTTTTCCAAGGAGCTTTTAAATGTCATTAAACTCATTTTTTTTTAATGTTAACATGGGAAAGTCAATATTACCCTCCTCCAAATTGTAAAAGGGTAATTACTTTCTTGCATGACTTGTCTATGTCTTTCCCCCTCTTTGCTGCCTTTTGGTCATTGTTGGCCAAGTTATCCCATTTAGTAGTTTATCTCTGAGAGGGCAGATGTAGTCATGGAGAAGTGAAATTAGAATGGGATCATTTGATGATTGCCTAATGTCTAGCAAAGAAGGTCAAGGACATGACAATTAGTGGAAGATGACTGGGAAGGAAGGTTGAAATACACATTAAATCAGTTCATATTTATTATCTGAGAGCCATCCTTCTACCCATTACTCACCACCAGACACCAGACACCACCAGACACCATCACTCACCACCAGGCATGAGTGGCTTGGTTATTCCCCTATAGCCGCATGAAAGAAAAATTCCTATGATTGTCCCCCAGAACTCAAGGGGAAAGCTCTGCCTGTTTGGGTCACTGGGGACAGAGCGCACTGTGGTTTGCCTGTTGGTCCCAAGTAATGCTTCATGGAGGCTGATGGAGGAATGTGTCTTGCCGTTGCCACCTGGCCACAGGTTGCTGATTCAAGAGTAGAAACTATCTGAAACCAGGTGTCAGCACCTCATACTGTACTTGGCACACAGTACTTAGCAAATATTTGCCTTTTGAATTACATTGAATTCAGATCTGTTAGGTGTCCCCTGTCCCGAGGGCTGAATCTCACTGCTCCTCAGAAGAACCAGAACTGTTAGTTTTCTTTGGGGAAAACCAACCCCTTCTTTCAACGTATGTTTAGGATGAGATGAACATGATAATCCAGAGGTTATTAAGAACATACAGAGTTAAAAGCAAACACCTCCTTAACATGGATGTTCAACTTAGCAAATATTAACAAAAGCATTGCGAGACACTAAGGGTGAGAGTAGAAAGCTGAGATGAGAGAAGTACCCCGGTTGACCGAGTCCAGGTGAGCTGCCTCCCATCCAGGTCTCCAGGACCCTGGTCATGTGTGTTTTTTGTCCTTCAGGTAGCCAAAGAGCATCTCCAGGCCCCCCTCCACAAGCTCCGGCAGAGGCTTGGATAAAGGGTTGTGGGAAATGTGGAGCCCTTTGTCCATGGGATTCCAGGCGATCCTCACCAGTCTACACAGCAGGTGGAGTTCGCCCGGGAGGGTCTGGATGTCGTTGTTGTTGAGGTTCAGCAGCTCCAGGCTGGTGACCAGGCAAAGCGACCTCGGGAAGGAGTGGATGTTGTTGCCCTCTGCGATGAAGATCTGAAGGCTGGTCAGGTGCTGGATGCTCTCAGCGATGTTTTCCAGGCGATTCGAGCCCACGTGCAAGAAAATCAGTTCCTTCAGGGAGAACACACACATGGGGATGTGCGCGAAGACGTTGTGGCTGAGGTTCAGCTTCCTCAGTCTGGAGAGGTCAGCGAAGCACGCAGGGAGCTGGGCCAGGCAGTTGTGCGACAAGCTCAGGACCTCCAGCTTTCGGCACAAGCTCAGCTCGGCCGGCACCTCGGTCAGGCAGTTCATGTTGACAAACAGGACCCTGAGGCACTGCAGGAGGCTCACTTCTCCGGGCAGGCTCTTCAGGCGGTTCCCGCACAAGTTCAGGACCACGATCCGGGTCAGTTTCCCCACCTCGGGAGGGAGAACCCGGAGCTGGTTGTGAGACAGATTGAGTTTCTGGACCTCGGACAAACCCCACAGAAAGTCGGGGATGTCTGTCATTCCTCTGGTGACCAGGCTGAAGCTGACGTGGTGCATGCCCCGCTTCAGCAGAGACCGCGGGTCCCTTCCCGAGAGCAGGGCATCGTCCCACGGAGAAAACTTCTGTCTCCTCCCCGGGAATAGTATCCTCCTGGGGCCCTTATCCTTGGAGCTGGCCCTTGACTGCCTGGCCCCCATTGTACCTTCCCTTCTATTCACTCTCTGCTGCCACCTCCCAGGCAGGGACTGTGTCCTCTCAGCTGCTAAAAGCCAGGCTGTTGCAGGCAAGGGAGCATGCGTCCGGGTGAGAACCAACTTGTGACTAGACGGTCCTGGCGTGGAGAAAGCTGCCCGGAGAGTGTCGATCAGGCCTTGCAGGTATCCGAGACAGGTCCCTGGGTGGCTGCAGGAGCTGGGCCTGTCCCCCAGGGTTTAGGTGTTTTTTTCTCTGAGCAGCTGGGCTGTAATGATATACTTGTCCAGGAGGCTGCTAAACTGCTCAATTCCCTCTGAATGCCACAAGGCAGCTGTCACTGTCACTCTGCCTGAGTTTTATTGACCGGGTACATGCAAACAGGTCACAGGAAGGCTGCATATAACTTTACTCTCTCAGCTTTTCTTGGGTGTCACAGTTGAGGAGGGTGATTAACAAGCCCATCTCTAAAAAGAAGTAAAGTGGAAAAACAGAGCAGGTCACACAAGCAGCGGCTGGTGGCAGGATTGCGGGAGCTCAGCCAGACAACTTTACAGTGAATCTGGGCTCCGTGCTAGCGACAATTAGGTCTCCACAGCTAAGAATCTGCAGATGATATCGTAGGTCCCCGTTCCAAACCTCGATGAACTGTACGTTTGTGAAAACATGACAAAAGCAGCCCGGATACCTGGAATCGTCCAGGTCAAAGGTTTTTATCCTGTGCTTGTCAGAGGTGATTTAGTGAGAAGGGGGTTGGGAGGGATCCCAGCCCCTCACTCCCATTTCAGCCAGAGAAGCTCTGGGCTCATCTGTCTTGCAGAGACCTTCTGTATTTAGTAGGATGCACTTTAATTGTTTGAACAGCCACTTGAGTGGCCACCTTCGTATGGTAAGCACCGGCCACGCGTTGTCCTGGAAGGATATAATGAGGCCCCCCTCGCTACGCACCATTCTCTTTCTCTCTCTCTCTTCTCCTCCCTGTCTTTTTATTTATTTTTAATTTTTTATTTATTTCTTTTTCTTTCTTTCTTTCTTTTTTTTTTTGATGGGAGTTTTTGCTCTTGTCGCCCAGGCTGGAGTGCAGTGGCGTGATCTTGACTCACTGCAACCTCCGCCTCCGGGGTTCAAGTGATTCTCCTGCCTCAGCCTCCCAAGTAGCTGTGATTACAGGTGCCCACCACCTCACCTGGTTAATTTTTGTATTTTTAGTAGAGACAGAGTTTCACCATGTTGGCCAGGATGGTCTTGACCTCCTGATTGAGGCGGGTGGACCTGCCTCGGCCTCTCTATCTTTTTCTTGAATTAAAAAAGTTAACTTATACCTTAAGTTTGCACAGTTACTTGTTGGTGTTATGGGCTGAACTGTGTCCCCTCACCCTGCCCTCAAATTTTGTATGCTGAAATTGTAACCCCCAGTATCTCAGAAGGCACTGGGTTTGGCGATCGGGCCAAGTGAAGACGTAGGGAGAAGGCAGCCACCTGCAGCCAAGGAGAGAGGCCTCAGAAGAAACCAACACCTTGATCTCAGGCTTCCAGTCTCCAGAATTGTGAGAAAAATACATGTCTGCTGTTTAAGCCACCCAGTTTCTTAGAGCAGGCCTGGCAAACTAACATAGTTGGGGAGGAGGAGGACACACATCTGCACAGGTGAAAAATCCTGAAAATAAGTAGTGAGAAGACAAGGGATATCAAGATGCTGACCTAGGTTCTGAGCACAGGGCTTGTGGCCCTTGGCAAGGGCTGGTTTGGCCTCGACGGGTGGGGTTTTTGCTGCTATGTGTCCTGGAGACCCCTGCTGCTCCTGGGACCCTGACCTCACAGGGCTGTTGCCACCAACCCAAGAATTGTCACTGGGTCCTAGCTGGGTGCTGCCTGGGGAGCCTGGATGTCCATCCACACCCAGGGTGCAGGATCCGACCAGGAGGAGCAGCAGAGGTAAAAACGAGGGGAGGCCACTTCTCTCTCCTCACGCCATTTGAAAGAGATCTGACCCCTCTGGCTGAGTCAGCCCCGGGGATTCTGGACAAAGGCGGAGACTTTGCACATGCTTTTTATGAGGCACTTGAGTGTTGTGGTTATCGGTTGTGGTGGCTTGCGTGGGAACAATGTGGCTACATTTAGACCCTAAGGTTTTGGAGCAGACCACGCCTTATATATGTAAATTTCACATGGTTCTGTTAAAAACCAAAAAAAACAAAAAAACAGAAAAAGAAAAGCTAGCTGTGCTTCCTCTTTCCTTCCATGAGCCTGAGAAATTATGCTAGAGTACTTGAAATGTGAGAAATTGCAGTACCTGGGATGATTTGAGAAAGATGTCGTAACTTTCTTCTTGTGGCAATTCTCTCTCTTCCCCCTTAATACATTTTTTCTAATAAATATTTCTTGAGCACTTATCAACAGCCAATATTCACTGTATAAATATAAAAGTCACTGTAGCCCTCACTTTATATGCAGAATGGGTATTAAAATTATCTCCATGTTATAGATGAGGAAAGGAAGACAGACAAAGGTAAGTTACTTATGCAAAATCAACTCACTTACCCAAGATCAGGTAACTAGTCAATGGGAGAACCAGGATTCAGTCTTAGTTGGTCTGCACAGAGCTCGGGCTGGGAACCACAAGAAGACGCTTGTCTTATCTCTGTAGAGAAGCAAAGCAACTCTGGCTAGGACACGGTCCCTTGCTTTCAAGTGCCAGGGTGTAGGATTGACGGAGCACAGGTCAAAAGATGACTACATTACTCCATGCATAGAAGTAACTACACAGGGCCGGGGGTGGTGGCTCACGCCTGTAATACCAGCACCGGGAGGCTGAGGCAGGTGGATCACCTGAGGTCAGGAGTTCGACACCAGCCTGGCCAACATGGTGAAACCTTGTCTCTACTAAAAACACAAAAAATTAGCTGGGTGTGGTGGCAGAGAGCTGCAATCTCAGCTACTCGGGAGGCTGAGGCAGGAGAATCGCTTGAACCCAAGAGGTGGAGGCTGCAGTGCGTCGAGATTGCCCCACTGCACTCCAGCCTCGACGACAGAGTGAGACTCTGTCTCATAAAAAAAAAAAAAAAAAAAGAAAGAAAGAAATAACTACACAGCTAGATACCAACCCTGCTTACCTTATGCCAGCATAACCAGGAAGAGCAAAAGTTAAACTATCATTCCAGAAAACTTCAGAGTGATGGATTTAGCGCCTCCAAAAACAGTTCAGGTCTTCTCCAGAGACGTTCTCATATATCAAATGGACGAGCTGAGTCACTCGCTGACTTGTTTTCTTCTAACTTTTTGAAATGTAAACGCTGCCCACTCAGTGACTGTCAGTTATCCGGTCAGCATGAAGTTCTCTGAGAGGACATTCCTTGTCTCTGGTCTCAGTTTTCTCCTCTATGAAATGGATCATTTGGAGGGGATAATGGCTGAGAGCCCCTTTCCCAATCTCCCAGTCTGATTCTCACTACAGATGAGGCCACTTGTGAGAAAGTGAAAGTCACATTTAATCCCCTTTCTGGTAAAAGTATGCAAAATCCAAGACAGCCTTCATTTTTGTAACTTTGATGTTCGTCCTGGGGAATAAACACTAACCAGGAAATGTTGTTGACTTTAGGGTTCTCTATACTGTGTAGACCACACATTTGACCTTTACCAAAACAGACTTTTCAGGGCTCTCTGAATGGCATGCCGCTTGAAATAACTCTCAGAGCATTGTTGGACAATTTTTTGAAATTCCAGGGCATTGTAAGTAATGTGATTATATTTAAAACCTAAGGAGCCTGGAGAGTAATTGAAATGCATTTAATATGGCTGACATGTTTACTACATTGCTGTATGTTCCAGCTGATTGTTCCAACATATGAAAATCAATATGGATTCTTTCTTTAAACCTAAGTAATATAAAACTGAAATAATGAGAGTGTAAAATAGTAGGTTATGAAAACATCTGGAGCTACTCGTGAATTCACACTAACGGAATATCTACAGAAAGAATATTTTTTATTCTCACTATGACTTTTCAGCTTATGTCTGTACATCATATGTTAGTTTCAGAAGAAAGAAATGTGTACCTCTAAATAGTTTATTAAAATAAACTTTCTACTGTTTAAAATAATTTAAAATAGGCCAGTTGCAGTGGCTCACACCTGTAATCACTTTGGGAGGCTGAGGCAGGCAGATCACGTGAACCCAAGACCAGCCTGGGCAACATGGTGAAACCCCGTTTCTACAAGAAATACACAAATTAGCTGGGCGTGGTGGCGCATGCCTGTAGTCCCAGCTACTCGGGAGGCTGAAGTGAGGGGAACATTTGAGCACTGGAGGGCGGGGCTGCAGTGAGCCATGATCGCACACTACACTCCAGCCCAGGCGACAGAGCAAGACACTATCTCAAAAATAATAATAATAATTAAAATAGAAAACATAGAAAAGTATGTAAAGAGACAATCCAGTTAACATTTTGCATATGTAAAGCTAGATCTTGTACCTATGCATATTGGCTTCTGTTTTCCTTTACTAAAGAAAAAAATTTTTTTCAAGATCTTCCTTAGCCTAGGTTTCCTCAAAAGCAGAGCTTCAGGCAAAAGCTTATGGGGCTAATATTTTATTAAGGAGCACAATTGTGGGTAAGCAAGAATAGGGAGACATGGAGAGGAGCATCAGGAGGGGGAACAAGCACAAGTGATGTGTTCTGAGCTGCCACATCTTTGCATCAAACACAGCCTGTTGCTAGGTTTTGCAGAGATCTGCAGAGAAGCTATATTAAACCATTGTAGCTCAGAATGGTCCATGGTTAAGCATCTATGAAATGCATGCAATAGTAGAACCCAAAGCACATTTAAAAAAAAAAGTCCCTAAATCATGGTTATTGAAGACATATGGCCCATAGTATAGTACTAGGACAGAGTAAGAACTCTATCAATGATAGTTACTCTAAAAACGGTAGCCATTACACACGTACACACACACATGCCCCTGGAGTCACTGAGAGAACATTCTCCATGTGTTTGATTTTTATTTTGTCCTTCTTTACAAACTTTACACTTTCTTTAAACCCAATCAAAGCTGTAACTCTGAAGCATCCCTCATTTATCTCCCATTCATCTTCCACGCAAAACTTTAGTTAGTGCTAGGAGCTGTTTGAGACACTTTCATACATTCTATCTGACACAAATAATATTTGGAAGATTGATATTATTAACTTCATATTAACTATGAGGAAGTTGAGCCTCACTGAAGTTAAATGACTCTCCAGGTTGCAAAGCCAATTACTACCAGCATCAGAATCAACATTCAGGTCTTCTGATTCTGACTCTGGCTCTCTTTCCACTACATGGAAACCTGTCTTCCTCTGCACAATTTTTTCTTAGTAAGGTGGCCGATTATTTTTCCAATTAGAGCATCCCACAGCCTTCTAGCACACAGACGCTGCAGCAAGAGGCAGCATAATCTAGTGGTTAATGTCATAAGCTCTGATTGATTGACCTTCTTGGGTTTCAATCCTGGAAATTTTAGTCAGAGGCTGTGTGACCTAGGGCAAGCTACTTAGCTTGTCTGTGCTGTTTCCTCATATACAAAGTGGAGATAATAATACTACCCGTACATAGGACAGGTGCGGTGGCTCACACCTGTAATCCCAGCACTTTGGGAGGCTGAGGTGGGCAGATCACGAGGTCAAGAGATCAAGACCATCCTGGTCAACACGGTGAAACCCCGTCTCTACTAAAAATACAAAAATTAGCCAGGCATGATGGTGTGCGCCTGTAGTCCCAGCTACTTGGGAGGCTGAGGCAGGAGAATTGCTTAAACCCGGGAGGCGGAGGTTGCAGTGAGCCAAGATCACGCCATTGCGCTCCAGCCTGACCAACAACAGCAAAACTCTGTGTCCAAACAAAACATAGAAATCATCAGTTTTTGTGCCAGTCTCCTCCATTAGACTATAAATACATTTCTTAGGGCTGGAGCTAAATCTTATTCATCACCGTTTGTTCTCCTTGAGCCTAGGATGTTGCCTCATATGTGGTACCTATTCAATGAGCCCTGGTTCCTCCCCACTGTATCCTCTTATTTGTGAATCAAACCTACTCTCTTTTGAGAGGTTTACTGACTTTCTATCCTATTATGTGACCCATATGACCAGAAACATAAATAAAATTGCCTTGCTTGTCAACTGGTATCAGACTTCTATTTATCCAAAATTACACTGCTGACATTATTCATTCGGGGAAAGAGAACCTACAAGCAAGGCCATTTTATCTCTTTGAAATCCTAATGTCAATAGCTCTTGCCTGTCACCGAACAAAATACAGAAATTCTAGGACTGGTGCAACTCTAAGAAAGCATTGAGTCTACTTTTGCTGGCCAGCTGCATTTTATTAAATCATCTCAGCAAATTCAAATTTAGCTTTTTAAAAGGCTGCTTCTAGAAAGACAGCCATGTTGTTATTTTGCATATTTTTCCTCTCGGGAAATCCATTTGCTGGGCTAACCCTAGCCTTCAGGTATCAGTTTTCCTTGCATCTTCCTATTTGTCTTCAATGGCGCTGGGTAACCAGTGAAGGCTTTTATAGTCCTGTTCATTCAGTCCTAATCCATCAAAGTACGCTTCATGCTTTACAGCACTGAAGGAAAGGCGAAATAAAAAGATGCTTTGATTAAAAGTCGAGAGAGTAATTAAATACCAATTCAGCCTTCTGCATATTAAGTTTATATCAGAAAGCAAGGTCATGAATTTAAGAGCAATGAGATTCTATGTAATATCCACACACCAAAGTAGCAGAGCTTTATTAAAGATCAAGTCTCTTTTTAAGAAGTTTTAAATTATTGTGACATTTCAGGATAATAAATTGATAAATGGCTAAAAAAAAATAAAAAAAGCAAAGAAGAGACACTAAATTCAGTCAAGTGAAATATCTGAGATCTAGGCCTCTCTGATAAAAAGTTTAAAATATGCATAGTGTGTATAAAACTTACCTGTTTAATAAATTATAAGTTTGAATCTTATTTAAAACTCCCCAAACTACTTACTATTGTTTTAATTTCAGATTTGTCTAGACTATGTTAACAAAAATAAATTTTCCCTCTTCATTGAATTGGTGAGGAAAAGTTAAAAAGAGTTGAGCCCTAGAGTAAGAGGAATTCCAAATTCAGTTTAAAATCCTTGGTTAAGAGTTGGACTTTGTCCACATGCATCTGAGCCACTGGGGAATGTTTTCCAGCTTCTTTCTCACAGTGGATTCTGAGGGAGCCCAGTCTTGGCTATAGCCCCTCTCATGGGAACTCCCCTGTGCATGCGGAAAATGTTGGTAGCATACATATCTGTGCCACTGGGACAGGCTTGCCCAGCACTGTCCAACAGCAAACTCTGAGGGGGCCCATTCTCAACTCTAGCCCCTGTCACAGCAGTCAGGGAATGGTCCCACCGATCCAGGGATCTGCCAGGAAGTTTGCTCCTGTCTGGGTCAATGGGACAGGCTTCTATACTTGGTCCCTGGCCAGCCTTCCCACACAGACTGGTTACCCTCCTTAAGTCTTCCCCAGGTCCATCCAAGCTGGGACACTGCAACAACCAACCTTGGAGTCTTTGTGAGACTTACAGTAAGCCTGGGCTTCTGGCTCCCTCTGGTGCTTAAATGGCTGCAGGAGTCACAGGCTCTGACAACGGTCAATCCACTTAGGTTTCTAGTCAGGCTCTCTAAAGGATGGGCACAAATAAAGCTAGACTGCAAAGACCTGAATAAATACCTAACTCTTGAATGCACAGACATCAACGCACATCTACAATTATCAAGAACAGTCAGAGAATTATGACCTTACCTAATGGACAAAACAAGGCAGCAGTGACAGAATGTAAAAAGATAGAGCTGTTTAATCTGACAGACAAGAAATTCAAAATAGTCATGGTAAGGAACCCATTATCTTCAAGAAAACACACAAAAAAATTCAGAATTTCATCAAATACATTTAACGTATAGATTGAAATAATAAAAAAACAGAAATTCTGGAGCTGAAAAACTACAAATGAATGAAAGGAAAAAAGCCAACAGAGAGTAATAAAAGATAAAGTAGAAACAGAGAAGTGATAAAGTAAAAGAAAGAATCAATGAGCTTGAAGACAGGCTATTTAAAAATATACAGTCATAAGAGAAAGAAGAAAAAGAAATGAAAAAATCAAGCTTAGATAATCTGTGGAATAGCATCAAAAAACCAAGTATTTGGGTTATTGGAGTTCAAGAAGAAGGAGCAAAAGACAAAGGGGTAGGAAGCTTATTCAAAGAAATAATTTTAAAAAAAAAGAGGGGGGGGCAACCAGGCGCAGTGGCTCATGCCTGTAATCCTAGCACTTTGGAAGGCTGAGGCAGGTGGATCGTGAGGTCAGGAGATCGAGACCATCCTGGCTAACATGGTGAAACCACGTCTCTACTAAAAATACAAAAAAATTAGCTGGGCATGGTGGTGGGTGCCTATAGTCCCAGCTACTTGGGAGGGTGAGGCAGGAGAAGCATGAACCCAGAAGGCAGAGCTTGCAGTGAGCCGAGATTGCACCACTGCACTCCAGCCTGGGTGACAGAGTGAAACTCTGTCTCAAAAATAAATAAATAAATAAATAAATGGCTGGGTGTGGTGGCTCACACCTGTAATCCCAGCACTTTGGGAGGCTGAGATGGGTGGATCACGAGGTCAAGAGATTGAGACCATCCTGGCCAACATGGTGAAACCCTATCTCTACTAAAAATATAAAAATTATCTGGGCATGGTGGCACGTGCCTCTAGTCTCAGCTACACGGGAGGCTGAGGCAGGAGAATCACTTGAACCCAGGAGGTGGAGTTTGCAGTGAGCCGAGTTCACGCCATTGCACTCCAGCCTGGTGACAGAGCAAGACTCTGTAAAAAACAAACAAACAAACAAACAGCAACAACAACAACAAAAAACCTTTTCAAACCTGAAGAAAGATATAAGTATCCATGTAGAAAAGTCACCAATCAGGCTGGGTGTGGTGGCTCATGCCTGTGATCTCAGCAATTTGGGAGGCTGTTGCGGGAAGTCAGGGACCCCAAATGGAGGGACTGGTTGAAGCCATGGCAGAAGAACATAAATTGTTAAGATTTAATGGACATTTATTAGTTCCCCAAATTAATACTTGTATAATTTCTTATATCTATCTTTAATCTCTTAATCCTGTCATCTTCATAAGCTTAGGATGAATGTCACCTCAGGACCCTGTGATGATTGCGTTAACTGCACAAATTGTTTGTAGAGCATGTGTATTTGAATATGAAATCTGTCACCTTAAGAACGTAACAGCGATTTTCAGGGAACAAGGGAGATAACTTTAAAGTCTGACTGTCTGTTGGCCGGGCAGAACAGAGCCATATTTATCTTATTACCGAAAACGGGTAAGATAAATATCGCTGAATTCTTTCCCCAATAAGGAATATTAATAATTAACAGCCCTAGGAAAAGAATGCATTCCCAGGGTGGGGCCTCTAAAATGGCTGCCCTAGGAGCGTCTGCCTTATGCAGATGTAGATAGGGATGAAACACGCCCTGATCTCCTGCAGCACCCCCTGGCTTGCTAGGATTAGGAAATTCCAGCCTGGCAAATTCTAGTCAGACCGGTTCTCTGCTCTTGAACCTTGTTTATCAATGACACTGCATGCACAGCTGGACATAGAAGTTCATTAGTGATTGTAGTTTTGCCCAGACCTTGTGATCTCGCCCTGACCTCCTGTCTTGTGATCTTTTGTCACCCTTAAAGCATGTGATCTCTGTGACCCACACCCTATTCGTGCACTCCTTCCCCTTTGAAAATCGCTAATAAAAACTTGCTGGTTTTACAGCTCAGGGTGCACCACGGAACCTGCCAACATATGATGACTTCCCTGGACACCCAGCTTTAAACTTTATCTCTTTTGTACTCTTCCCCTTTATTTCTCAGACCAGCTGACACTTAGGGAGAATAGAAAAGGACCCACGTTGAATATCGGGGGTGGGTTTCCCCAGTAGGAGGCCAAGGCAGGTGGATCACCTGAGGTCAGGAGTTTGAGACAGTCTGGCCAACACGGTGAAACCCTTTCTCTACTAAAACTACAAGATATTAGCTGGGCGTAGTGATGGATGCTTGTAATCCCAGCTACTCGGGAGGCTGAGACAGGAGAATCACTTGAACCCAGGGGAAGACTCTGTCTCAAAAAAAAAGAAAGAAAGAAAAACTGCAATAAGATTAAGATGTTACCTCACTCCAATTGGAATGACTATTATCAAAAAGACAAAAAGTAACAATTTCTACAGAGAATATGGAGAAAGGGGAACTCATATACTATTGATTAGTACAACCATTAAGGAAAACAGTATGGAGGTTCCTCAAAACATTAAAAATAGAACTACCATATGATCCAGCAATCCCACTTCTGGATATATATCCAAAGGAAACGAAATCAGTACGTTAAAGAGATTATCTGCACCCCCAAGTATATTGCAGTACAATTCACAATAGGCAAGATATGGAATTGACTTAGGTATCTTTCAGTAAATGAATGGACAAAAAAAGTGTGGTGTATACACACAAGGGAATACTATCCAGCCATAAGAAAAGAATGAAAATGTGTTATTTGTGACAATGTGGATGAACCTAGATGACCATTGTTAAGTGAAATAAACCAAGCACAGAAGGACAAATATCACATGATCTGACTGACATACGGACTCTAAAAAAGCTGATTTCATAGAAGTAGAGAGTGGAATAGTGGTTACCAGAGGCTGGAGAAGGTAGTTAGGAAGAATGGGGAGAGGTTGGTGAACACGTTCAAATTTAGAGCTGGGCAAGAGAAATAAGTTCTGGTGTTCATTTCACAGTAGGGTCACTATAATTAACATGATGTATTGTATATTTCAAAATAGCTAGAAAAAAGAGTCTTTAATATCCTCATCATAGCTGGGCATGGTGGCTCACACCTGTAATCCCAGCACTTTGGGAGGCTGAGGCAGGTGGATCATGAGGTCAGGAGTTCAAGACCAGCCTGACCAACATTCTGAAACCCCATCTCTACTAAAAATACAAAGAAAAAGAAAAAAAAAATAGCCAGGAGTGGTGGCGTGCACCTGTAATCCCAGCTACTCAGGAGGCTGAGAGGCTGAGGCAGGAGAATTGTTTAACCTGGGAGGTGGAGGTTGCAGTGAACAGAGACCGAGCCGCTGCACTCCAGCCTGAGCGACAGAGGGAGACTCCATTAAAAAAAAAAAAAAAAAATCCTCATCACAACGAGATGATAAATGTTTCAGGTGATGGATGTGCCAATTGCTGTGATTTGATCATTACACAATATATACGTATATCAAAGCATCACATCATAAATATGTACAATTATGATTTGTCAATTAAAAACAAAATAAAACTTTAAAAAAAATGTTGGGCTTGTCAGTCTTAGCTCTGCCAAACAGCACAATCTTGGGCCAATTACTTATCCTGTCTACACGTCAGTTTTCTCCTCTGGGAGATGCTTTGAGGTTTAAATGAGACGAAGCAGGTCAACTGCTCAGCATGGATCCTGGCATATAGTAAAGTAATAGGTAAGTATTAATGATGTGATTACTATTAATATTACTATTATTATCCTACTAGTTTTGAGACTCTAGGCAAGTTTTCATCCTTGCTGAGCCTCAGTTTGTTCTGGGGGACGTGGAGGGGGATCTCCGTAAGTAATAGTTATCATCATCATCATCTTCATTACCATGGACATCAGCATCTCGGTGGTTTCTGGACTTTTAAGTGGTTGCATTTTAGGTGACAGAAAGGGAGTTAAGATGCTTCTATGCTTAAAAGCATCCATGTAAATGTATATATCATATAAATGTAAAATTATATATGTATACAGGCAAGGAGTGAAAGAAAACAGGAAAGAATAGAAATTGATTTGTTTGGGTGTTCAGCATGTGGATGAAGTTTTAAACTTTTCTTTGATTTCTACTAATATTATAACTGTATGTCATAATAATGCTTTAAATAGGTTGATTATATACAAAGTATAATGAATCCCCATACACCTATCATCTACCTTCCCTATGAACAATTTATTTTATAATCATGATGGAAAATTCAAGTCAGCACTGCAGCCAAATATAATAACTTTCATGAATAAATGAGGCAATAAAAATGATCTAGAATAAGCAGGTGAGGAGTAGGAAACAGGGAATAAAAAGGATTGGCTCAACTGGAAATGTCCAGCTGGCTCAAAGTAATCAGAAGCAAACTCAGTGTGTTTATGACACATCATTATGTCTATTCACTCAACAAGCATTTATAAAGCCCTTGTTGTGCACGAGGCCAGGCATGAGGTCCTATGCAAAACAAGAAAGCTACTGGGGTAATAAAGGAAAATGAAGACCAAGACCGTGTTCTCAATGATTTCCTACTCTAAATCTAAGCGAAGTATTTTCGTGTAGGATTGTATTAAATACATGCTGTAACAGAAGCATGTCCAGGTTGTCATGGGCACAGACCAAAGAAGGTAGACGCTCTGCTGGGGATGGGAACAGCACAAGATTCAGAGGAGGCAGCCGGGCATGGTGGCTCACGCCTGTAATCCCAGCACTTTGGGAGGCTGAGGCAGATGGATCATCTGAGGTCAGGAGTTTGAGACCAGCCTGGCCAACATGGTGAAACCCCATCTGTACTAAAAATACAAAAATTAGCCGGGCATGGTAGCGGGTGCCTGTAATCTCAGCTACCTAGGAGGCTGAGGTAGGAGAATCGCTTGAACCCAGGAGGCAGAGGTTGCAGTGAGCCGAGTTTGTGCCAGCCTGGGAAACAAGAGCAAAACTCTGTCTCAAAAAATAAATAAATAAATAGATAGACAAATAAATAAATAAGATTCAGAGGAGGCATAAGTTGGGGTGAGAGGGCCAAGGAGAAGCAGAGGATTGAGCCTGGCAAGCCGAGTGGCCAAGAAGGGCGGAGATGATGGAGAGAGCACTGGAGACTGCAAGCATCTGGGGAAGCCTGGAGGGCAGGATGCAAACAGGTGAAGGGCAAGGCAGCAGAGCAGGCAGGAAGAGTGGAGAGGCTGAATATCACAGAAGACAAGTGAAACATGCACTCCATCTGTGTCGCTATTATCGGAATAATCTTGAAAGGGTTCTTCGATTTGAGTTAGTTGATGACTTGGCTTCATGTAATGGTGATTCTGCTCAACTTAAGTTTCAAGAGGATTTTATTGTTCTGGTTTCATACTTTTAGAAAATACATGGCTTTGCTTATAGGCCCCTGGGTTTTAATGACTATGCATTTAGGCGTTTGCAAGATTTAATGGTTTAATACTGCAATGGATTTTAAATATCTCCTAAAAATAATTAAAAAGGGATAAAAAGAAGTCATGATTAAGTACTGAACATGCTTTAAAATTTTTGTAGTTTGGTATTATGTCTAATTAAATAAACTCTATTTCCACATTAACACATTGTTTGTAGCACGCTGGTGTCATTCTCAGGCACATCAGACTGGCCCCATATTCTGCTGATGGATCACTCATTTTTGAAAGTCCCAGAGAGACAGCCAGGGGTGGTGGCTCACAGCTGTAATCCTAGCACTTAGAGAAGATGAAGTGGGAGGATCACTTGAGGCCAGGAGTTTGAGACCAGCCTCAGCAACATAGCAAGACTCTGTCTCTAGGTTTTTTTTGCAAAATTATCTAGGTGTGGTGGCATGTGCCTGTAGTCCCAGCAATTCAGGAAGTTGAGGCAGGAAGATCACTTGAGCCCACAAGTTTGAGGCCACACTGAGCTATGATCATGCCACTGCACTCTAGCGTGGGACACAGAAGGATACCCTGTCTCAAATAATAATAATAATAATAAATAACAAATAAAGGAGAAAGGAGTCTGTGCACTCCTGCATGCTGGCCCAACTAAGTTCCTGAGAGTGGGACTTGCATGGGGAGCTGAGAATTGGTGGGACCTCAACCACCCAGTTTGGAGGCTGAAAGCACAGGAATGCTTTGCCCAACGTCCTATCTGGCAACCCCATAAAGTGTAAGCCCAATAGAGACAACAGAGAGCTCAGAGCTAACCAAGGAGTGGGGGGAGAAAAAGTTTTGAATTCAGTTGAGTTGAAACCAAAAATTACTGCAAAATCACTGAATTTAACTACACTTTTATGGATGTTTTTGTGTACTTGCAGCTACGAGAGCTTGAGATAGATTTAGGTTTAGTTGTAAGAAAATAAGACACTTTTTGCATAACTCAAATAAATAACAATTTTTTTACTGAAAATCATGCATACTATATTTACAGAGCTTTTTAAAATTCAAAAACACAGTTAATGAAAACATTATGGGAAAGAAAGCAAAACATACTTTTTTGAAAGGGAAAGAAAATCAACCCTCGCCATGGTTCCTGGCGCTACAAAAATTTGTATATTTGGATTCAATTTGTCCTGGGTTCAGTAACTTGGAAGAGCTCATGTTAGCTTTGGTTCCGTTCACATCCCTGTAAGGATATTTGCCCTTCAATAAGCAAATATGCCCCCACCAGAGGAAGTTTAGAAAGGTACTTTATGCCCCACAAAATCTTTTCTCTCTGTAGGCATCTGGAATACCCAGGCATAGTTACGTGTTCTCTCAGAGGCTTCTGTTTTCTGTGTACACGGACATAGAAGAACCCAAACTTCATTCTCACCCTGAGGCGTTCTGCTGAATTTCCATTCCAGGCAGAGGTGGATTTACTGTGAAGCTAACACAGCTTAAACTTTAGCACCCCTCACGTGCCCGGGACACTCCCAAGGCACTAGATGAGGCCACAGTCTATGTTCACATCGAAAATAAACTGTGTAAAAGTTAGGCATTTTAGCTACAATCCACTTGGAATTCTCTCTGTCACATCCCCTCGGTTTAGGTGGCATGAGAGTGACCAAGCATTTTTGGGGTCTAGCTGAAGGTAACTTGAATAAGAAATGCATCTTTTTTGGGTTAGGTAGGATGTATGTACGTGATTTGTGGTCACCTTCATGGATAATGAAGTTTTTCTTGGCCATTCTGGTGTTAGAATATATTCCAGGACAATTATTACCACCCACCATGTATCTCAATTGGTGCCATAACACAAAGTTTCAAAACCAGAGGACATGTTGAGATACAAATGATTCCTATGGCTCCTAGCACCAGAAGCTAACTTGTGAAAAATTCTGCCGCTTGGCAGATGTTGTGGTGCATTGTTTGCAAAGCTGGCTGCAAAAACTACTTCCATATTGCACTGCCATTTGTTTGCAAAGTCTTTGCGGTGTCTTCCTTAAAAAGCCCCGTCTGTTTCACCACACCTCAAATCTAGGCTAGAATTTGGGCTTGACTTGACCAACAGAACCTTGTGGAAGTGGTAGATTCAATTTTCTCCAGGTGAGTAATTTGCCTAGGGCATAAGAGGCCAGGTAGCTTTTTTTGTTCCTTATGGAAATAGGGTCTTGCTCTGTCACCCAGGCTGGAATGCAGTGGTACCATCGGGCTCACTGTAACCAGCGTAACTCCAGGGCGGAAGCAATCCTCCTGCCTCAGCCCCCCAAGTAGCTGGGACTAAAATGTGTGCCACCATGCCCGGGTCATTTTTTATTTTTTATTTGTAGAGATAGGATCTTTTTTTTTTTTTTTTTTTCTGAGATGGAGTCTCACCCTGTCGCCCAGGCTGGAGTGCAGTGGCACAGTGGCATGATCTCAGTTCACGGCAACCTCCACCTCCCAGGTTCAAGCGATTCCCCTGCCTCAGCCTCCCAAGTAGCTGGGATTACAGGCATGTGCCACCATGCCCATTTAGTTTTTTTTGTGTACTTTTAGTAGAGATGGGGTTTCAGTGTATTAGCCAGATGGTCTCCATCTCCTGACCTCGTGATCCGCCTGCCTCAGCCTCCCAAAGTGCTGGGATTACATGAGCCACCGCACCTGGCCTTTTTTTTTTTTTTGAGACGGAGTCTCACTCTGTCGCCAGGCTGGAGTGCAGTGGCATGATCTCCATTTACTGTAACCTCCACCTCCCAGGTTCAAGTGATTCTCCTGCCTCAGCCTCCCGAGTAGCTGGAACTACAGACACCTACCACCACCCCCAGCTAATTTTTGTATTTTTAGTAGAGACGGGGTTTCACCATGTTGGCCAGGAGGGTCTTGATCTCTTGACCTTGTGATCTGTCTGCCTCAGCCTCCCAAAGTGCCAGGATTACAGGTGTGAGCCACAGGACCAGGCTGAGATGGGATCTTACTATGTTACCTGGCCTCAAGTTATCCTCCCACCTCAGCCTCCCAAAAAGATGGGATTATATGTATGCGCCACTGCGTCTCACCATGAACAGGTAGCTTTTACACCCACCCTATTTCTGCCATAGAAGCTAGCGCAGGCTAGCTTCCTCCAGGATGAGAGGCCGTAAGGAAAGGGCTGCCCAGCTGACAGCCCACGCCAACTACCAGATATGTAAATGAGCCCATGTGAGCTCCTTCAGCCCCTTGTGAGCCACCAGATGGCTGCAGCTTCGTGGTAATCACAGATGACACCAGCAGAACCACCCAGTGGAGACCAGCCCAACTGGCTTATCCACAGAATCACGACAAAACAAAATTGTTGTTTAAAGCCACTAAATTTGGGAGTCATTGTTACACAGTGATAGATAACCGATACAAACATGAAAAGTTGGAAGTGGTGGATTCGGTTCTCACCACACCTAGTCAAATAGAATATCTCTTCTGTCAGGAGTGCAGTAATGCAGTGTATCCAATTGCAAATGAATCATACATTTTCCTTTATTGCCTGGCTTGCTTCGCCTCTTTTTTCTCCCCAGGCAATGACATAGTTTTGATAAAACTCAAATAAGCCTTTTTTTTTTTTTTTTTTGAGACAGGGTTTCACTCTTGTTGCCCAGGCTGGAGAGCAGTGGCGCAATATTGGCTCAGGGCAACCTCTGCCTCCTGGGTTCAAGCGATTCTCCTGCCTCGGCCTCCTGAGTAGCTGGGACTACAGGCGTGCACTACCACACCTGGTTAATTTTTGTATTTTTAGTAGAGACGGGGTTTCACCATGTTCGCCAGGCTGATCTCGAACTCATGATCTCCCTGCCTCGGCCTCCCAAAGTGCTAGGATTACAGGCGTGAGCCACCGCACCCCACCTTAAATAAACCTTTTAAAGTGCAATTTGGAAAAGATGCTTTGAAAAGTTTCAGTATAAGTGAAAGTTACATGTCTCAATACAAGTAAGAAGTTAGACATTTCTGATTTGAGTTCAGAGGAGTACCTTCTTTTGCCATCCTTGACTTTATTTGCTTAAGTTCATTTAAGTAAAAAAAAAGACTGAAGGATTTTCTAGAGAAAAGGGGTCTAAAAAGAAATTACAATTAAATGCAATGTGTGATCCCTGATTGAATCTTAGACCAGAAAAAAATTATTTTTATTTTACTATAGGGACATTAGTGAGATAATTCTGAAATTTATATAATATGTGGGATTAGTAATAGTATTGCATCATGTTAATTTTATACTTTGAAGATTGTACTATGGTTATACAAGAGAAAAATCATTTTTTAAAAAAGAGGAAATACACATTGTATCATTTAGGGGCAAAGGGGCATTATATCTTAGTCTCAAGTGTAAAAATATATATTTGTTTTTTGTTTTTTTGTTTTTTGTTTTTTTTTTTTTTTTGAGACAGCATCTCACTCTGTCACCCAGGCTGGAGTGCAGTGGTGCTATCTCAGCTCACTGTAACCTCCACCTCCTGGGTTCAAGTGATTCTCCTGCCTCAGCCTTCCAAGTAGCTGGGATTACAGGCATGGGCCACCATGCCTGGCTAATTTTTGTATTTTTAGAGAGATCAAGTTTCACCATATTGGCCAGGCTGCTCTTGAACTCCTGACCTCAGGTGATCCTCCCTCCTTGGCCTCCCAAAGTGCAGGGATTACAGGCATGAGCCATTGTGCCCAGCCACATATTTGTTAAATATCATATATATAACAGAATAGTAAGCCAATGAGGAATGAGGGAAAATGTTATCATTTGGAAACACTAAGTCAAGAATATAAGGAACTCGACCATTTTGCAACTTTTCTGAGTCTAAAATTATTTCAAATTAAAGTATTAATTTAAAAAATATATTTGAGGCTGGGCGCAGTGACACACTCCTGTAATCCCAGCACTTTGGGAGGCCAAGGCAGACAGATCACGAGGTCGGGAGATGAAGACCATTCTGGCTAACACGGTAAAACCCCGTCTCTACTAAAAATAAAAAAAAATTATCCGGGCCCTGGTGGTGGGTGCCTGTAGTCCCAGCTACTCGGGAGGCTGAGGCAGGAGAATGGCGGGAACCCGGGAGGTGGAGCCTGGGTGACAGAGCGAGACCTTGTCTCAAAAAAAAAAAAAAAAGAAGGGCTGTGTGTTGCGACACCTGGAAGGGAAGAGAGTAGTTGAACAGAGCAGTCAGAAAGAAAGAATGAAACCTCTCAGCCTCTGCTGGAACATGCTGAGTTTGCCTGTACTCACCAGTCTTGAACCAGAGACCCCAGGAGAGGAGAATTTTAGTGTTGGCAGAAGGACTCTGAGGGCCATCTCAGCTAAGCCCTCTGTTTTATAGCTGAGGGGCCTGGGGATTCCAGGAGTTAAGTGAATCACTCAAGGTCAATCAGGCCGTGATGGGCAAAGCCGGGTCAAGTCTCTGGCTCCTCATCCAGTGCGTTCTGCGCACCTGATCTTCAAGCTCTCAGAAGTGCTACCTGTCCGTCCCTGCGTGTGGGATTGGGGGAGGCTTGAAGGCAGTGTATGGAGACAGGGGAGGCCCATGGGGCAGAACCTGTCACGAAAGGTGAATTCAAGTCAAGCACTCATAGGAAAAAGAAACTATGACTTTGTTTCCTCTGTTTTTATCATTCTCCTTAAACAACACGATGCTGTTGCTTTAAAATGTAGTATTTTTAAAAAGTGGGGAAGGGGAGAAAATATTAAAAAAACCTAGAAAAAATATGTGAAAGTGACTCAGCAGAGCCCAGAGAAAAGAAGAGGAGGAGGAGGGGAGCAGAAGAGGAGGCTGTTTCATGTTGGCATCAGAATCTGGGCCACATCTCTCCTCTGTAACTTGAAAAGGCTAATTTGCTTAGCAGGGGAGCTGTATCGTTAAGCAGAAAAGTTTACTGGTAAAATCTCAGGCTGGCAAGTTGAGCAGCAGAGCCAGAGCCCACAGCTGGCCACGCGGGGGCGCTGCCTGCTAGAGTCCTCAGGGGTTTTGTTTCCTGGGACAACTGGCATTGCCTTATCACTCAGGTCCCAGATGCATTCCCACATGTCCTCACGTGAAACAAGGTGGAGGCAGAGGTCTCTGTCACCGACAGTGACTCAGGGCAGTGCGAACTTCTCCTTCCTCATCTACCATCTCCCTCTCATGATGTTTGTCCCCAAAGAACTTGTACTGGCTTTTAGTAAAAAGGCTGCTGGAGAGGTGGAAATGGGAGAGTTAAGGTTGAGATGTGGGAGAATGTATTTTACATATAAATGGGGAAAGTTTTCTTTTAAAAGAAGATTATCTGCTGGACACGGTGGCTCATGCCTGTAATCCTAGCATTTTGGGAGGCCAAGGCAGGCGGATCACAAGGTCAGGAGTTCGAGACCAGTCTGGCCAATATGGTGAAACCCCATCTCTACTATAAAATATTCAAAAATTAGCCAGGCGTGGTGGTGCGTGCCTGCAGTCCCAGCTACTAAGGAGGCTGAAGCAGGAGAACTGCTTGAACCCAGGAGGTGGAGGTTGCAGTGAGCAGAGATCGTGCCACTGCCCTCCAGCCTGGGTGACAGAGTGAGACTCCATCTCAAAAAAAAAAAAAACGTGGGGGGCCGGGAGCGGTGGCTCATGCTTGTAATCCTAGCACTTTGGGAGGCCAAGGTGGGCGGATCACAAGGTCAGGAGATCGAGACCATCCTGGCTAATACGGTGAAACCCTTTCTCTATTGAAAATACAAAAAATTAGCCAGGTGTGGTGGCGGGCCCCTGTAGTCCCAGCTAATTGGGAGGCTGAGGCAGGGGAATCACTTGAACCTAGGAGGTGGAGGTTGCAATGAGTCGAGATCACACCACTGCACTCCAGCTTGGGCGACAGAGCAAGACTCCATCTCAAAAATAAAAAAGAATATCTTAGACATCACATTTCTGTTTCTTTTACTCCTCTTTAAAAAAATCCATACAAGTGCTCATATGTCCTGCCTTCTGCTTTGAGAATTATTTCTGTGTAAAATTGATTCCTAATTCAAGGAAATTGCCTTTTTCAAGCACAATGGGAGAGAAGAGGCTTAGCCAGGAAGGTGCTGGTCCTCCATTCCTGGAACCTGGATTTGCTCTCTGTAAATGGGAGGATGGTAAGGGTTCTGCATGCCTTTAGCATCGAGTCTGGCACATAAGATGCACTCAAAACATGAAGCTGCCATCATGTTCATTGTCTTTCTTCTCCCTTTCCATAGAAAAATATACAGGTACATATCACCTCTTTTTCCTCTAATTAAATGAAATCAGGGCAAGCGCTATGGAAATCAAGAAGCCTATTTAAAAAATTAGACAGTCGGTGTCACAGGAGTTGAATCTGTTTGCCTTCTCTTACTCTCCCTTTGTGATCTGTTCGTGAGCTAAATGCCTGGTGTTTGTATTTCTCTCTTATTCAAGCTGTCATGACTGCTATAGGGGGAGGTGCCAAGTTCTGAGCTCTGCCCCGAAGCAGCAGCCAGGAGGAAGAGTGGGAGATGCAGCAGGGGAGGTGGACAATTGAGGATGCAATTTGAATTTAGGAGGGCTGAGTAGACTTTTTGCAGTGTAGTGATTTTTATTAACTGATTTCCAGGCTTAGCATGATCCCAGGAATGACATTTTGCAGGTTTAATGCTTCCAGCAGTTTTATCAACTGGTTAGATTACCCCCAATGACACAATAAAACGCTTATGTTTACTGAAAGTTTATAAGACACTGAGCCCTGGGCATTCTTCCAAAGACTAGAAAAGACAGTGAAAGTGAATGGAATAGAAACATAGATGGAGGGAGAGAGAAAGATAGAGACAGAGATGGAGAGAGAGAGAGACAGAGATAGAGAGAAGGAAAGGAAAGGGGAGGGTGGGAGGGAAGGTGGAAGGAAGGAAGGAAGGAAGGAAGGAAGGAAGGAAGGAAGGACGGAAGGAAGGACGGAAGGAAGGAGGGAAAGAAGGAAGGAAGGGAAGGAGGGAGGGAGGGAGGCAGAGAGAGAGGGAAGGAAGGAAATCTGGAAAGAACATAGAGTTTGCTGACTGAATGAGAGTAGGGTCTGGGAGGGACTGGAGAAGGTTATGGTCTTTGAAAGACCTTGTAGGAGTATGACAACATTTCGAATCAAGCTGACATACCATCATCTTTTTTTAGAAGCGTATTCAGGGACGATTTTGTTTTCAGCAACTTAACAAATACCATTTAAAATGGGCTAACCACAGTCAAGTCCTTACATATAAAGTCCTGCCAAAATGTTTCACAGCCATCCTTTTGGAGCCAAGTAAATTATTTTTAACCAGTAGACTCTAAAGACTCTCTGAAGTAAGTCATCAAACAGAAGTCTGTGTTTTTCCACTGTTGATTCTAATGTCATAATTCAGAACAGTTGAAATGTCTAAACATCCACAAAGAACATACAATGAAGCTTTGCAAAAATCTAGCACGTTAAGCCAGAAGGAATCTCCGATCTCTGGTTTACTGCCTCTGAATTCATAGATCATTGAACTGAGACCCTGAGCTGTTGGGTGCTGCCCCCAGACACACACAGCGGTGGACAAGCCAGGGTTGAACGGAACCCCCACGTCAGCCTCCTGCCTCAGCAACATTTCACCCCACTCCACCCTTTCCTGAAAACACTTTAAAGTAACCCTCTTCTCAGGGACATTTTATTTCAAGTGGAATTAAACTTTCAGAATGAAAGGGATGATGCTGTAAATGGCTGACTTCAGGCTTTAGTCATAGGGAGAAATAGTCCGAGCATCAGTGTGGCCTCCCTTGTGCCTCTGATATCACCCCATGGAGAAAGGTGTTTGCCTGCTCTCCCTACAAGTTAGATTAACTTTGGGAGAGAAAAGGGAGAAGCAGGGTGGTGTGCAGAATCCTGGTGTTTATGTGGAGCCTCTTAGCCCTCTTTCTCCTCACAGGAATGGGAAGGAGGCCCTGGAGGAAGGGCGCCATCATGACATTGGGTGCTGGATGGAGAACGCCCTCTGCAGGGGAGAGACTTGGCTTTGAGGCCAGCTCTCCCAGTGACTGTCTGGGCAACTTGCCTCTCGCTCTGAGCCTCCAGCTCCTCTTTATAAACTAGACAGGCCATCTACAGTAGAGCTAATGGAAGCAATTCAGTGGGATAACAGACAGGATCACCCATTGTAAACCAAAATTCACCATACACGTTTGAGTTGTTACTATTATTAATTGGGACACTTTTTCAAACACTGATCCCTCCTCTGGCTCTTGGCACCCCTAGTAAGTTGGCAAGTACTTAGATGGGACTATTCAGTGTGACCAAGTTAGTATAAAGTAATCTTTAAGAGAAGGGACTTTGATGTTTGACAAATCCGGGTTTTAATCCTCATTCTACCATCTTCCCACTATGGCGCATCGGACACGTTCTTTACTCTTTCTAAGCCTAGGTTTCCTCATGTGTGAAGTGGAGATGGCAAAACAAGCTCTGTGTCTCTCAGGCTGGTGTAGGGATTCAGTGAGTCAGCACAAGTGCAGTGCTCTGTTCAAGGCTGGACATTCCTAACCGCCCTAAAAAATGTTAACTAATTTTATTAGTAAAAGAAATTTAAAATCTTCTTCTCCATGGGACTAACAGACAGAATTTGTTCCTGAAGACTAAAACTAAGGCAAAATCCAAGCAGATGTGCCTCGAGAGGCTCACATGCCATGCACTGGGCTATTTCCATGGCATTTAGCAGAGGATACGGTCAGTGCCCATGTGGTGAAAGTTGTGAGATTGGAGACCCAAACTCCCCTAAGTCTAGCGCCCACTCTAGAAACCCCCCCTTCTCGCTACTCAGCACAGAGCAGAGTTTAGTGGCCCCCATACAGTGTAATTGGGAAATTCATACAATAAAATCAGGAATATAAATTAAGTTGTATTCATATTATTTAATTGGGTATATTATTTCACTTGGAGACTTATTATTGGGTGATTTTAACTTAAATAGAAGGACATACTTATTTCTTTTTTTTTGAGACAGAGTCTCACTCCATCACCCAGGCTGGAGTGCAGTGGCATGATCTCCACTCACTGCAAGCTCTGCCTCCCTAATTCACACCATTCTCCTGCCTCAGCCTCCCGAGTAGCTGGGACTACAGGCGCCCGCCACCACGCCTGGCTAACTTTTTTGTATTTTTAGTAGAGACGGGGTTTCACCATGTTCACCAGGATGGTCTCGATCTCCTGCTCTCGTGATCCACCCGCCTCGGCCTACCAAAGTGCTGGGATTACAGGCGTGAGCCGCCGTGCCCGGCCATACTTATTTCTTAAATAGATTATCATTGCAGCATTTTAAGCTGTATTATTATTAATCATTATTCAATGATTTACTGTAAATTAGTGCAACCCTACGGGGGAAAATGGGAATGTCAGTGTGAAGTGTTCAATCCCTGCTTATAATCTGAATATTTTGCACCAGGATTGGAATGGAATTTTTGAGAAATGCTAACAGATTGGCACCTTGTATCTTTCTGGGGTGTGTTTGTGTGTGTGTGTGTGTGTGCGCGCGCGCGCGTGCATGTGTGTGTGTTTGCATGCACACACTTGTGCTTCATATAAAAAAGATGCTGTTATTTTGCCTCAGGAGTCAGGGAGCAATGATAACGGTGTTCTGTGACAGCTGGAATCAAATGTGAATGTGCAGCTGCTCATCAGAAAGCTGCTCCAGCCTCCAGAATAAAGAGGAAAGTGCTTCACCAGGCCCCATGCCAGCTGGTCCCTCCATTCCCCTGAGGTCTCTGCTCTTCCACTGTCTGCTAGCTGTGGCCAGTTCTCCCAGGGAGCTTGCCCCGCTTAACCTCAGCCACGTGGAAAGGCTTCACCTCCAACCTCCCCTCTGCCCTGGTAACACTCATGAACCCCATACGTAGGTCTCCCCTTAGACATGGATTGCTTGCATTCTCAGTTGGATTTCTCTGACTTTGTGATCTTTCTAGAGCCTCAAGTGCCAAGTAAAGGCTAAATGTATTTTAGAAATTACCCATCATGAGCTATTTGGGTTTGGATTAAAAAGTTGTAATGTTTTGAGTAGTTGACCTGGGTACTTTGGGTATTTGACTTTCGTTTTAATCATTATTTAGTAATGTCAGCTTTTTAGTATTCTTCATGGACTGTTTTTTAACCAGGTAAGAGTTTTTGGCCAGGCGCATTGGCTCACGCCTGTAATACCAGCACTTTGGGAGGCCGAGGTGGGTGGATCACCTGAGGTCAGGAGTTCGAGACTAGCCTGGTCAACATGGTGAAACCCGGTCTCTACTAAAAAAAAAAAAAAAAAAAAAATAGCCGGAATGGTGGCAGGTGCCTGTAATCCCAGCTACTCAGGAGGCTGAGGCAGAAGACTCGCTTGAACCTGGGATGCAGAGGTTGCAGTGAGCCGAGATCGTGCCACTGCACTCCAGCCTGGGCAACAGGAGTGAAACTCCGTCCAAAAAAAAATCACTGGGGTGGGAAACAGAGGTTAGAAATCCAAAGCCATGATTTTTTAAATGTATGAAACGGAAATGTGAAAGAAAATGCATAAATATATAGCAGCAGATGATGTAAAGCTAGAGATTAGAATGATGGAGAGGAGGTACAGGAGAACTAGCTGAGGAAAAGAAGTCTCTGTGCACAGTTACTGTATTTCCACTGGACGGATTTCACTGGAGTACATGCTGTCTATGAAACAGTGGCTACTCCGTATGCTAAACAATTCCTTTGAACAGTGGTCTGATCTGTTCTGTTAGATTCTGTACAAGATCAGCGGTTGGCTTGAGATCTGTGTGGCCTTAGGTCACGAAGGTGCTCCTCATTTTTGACCTCTTGTGCCCTCAGAATTCCTGAGAAGCAAACACTTTTCACAAATTAGTGAGAGACTACATGAGATAAAAGAAATGGGAGGGAAGGTGGAAAGCAGTGGTACAGGAGACGTGACAAATTACCTGCTTCATTGTAGGTAGGTAGCAAGGATAGCAACCTTCTCTTTTACAGCTTCTGAGTTTTCAATCATACTTTTTGTATAATTTCATTCTCTTTGTGGAAACCATAACACTTTTTCCCATGTTTCTTCAAATATATTAGTACATTTGCATTTTCATTTTAACCTTTTAGACCTTCCCTTTTTTTTTTTTTGAGACAGGGTTTCACTCTGTCGCCCAGGCTGAAGTGCAGTGGCACAATCTCAGCTCACTGCAGCCTCAATCTCCCGGGTTCAAGCAATTATCCTGCCTCAGCCTCTCAAGTAGCTGGGATTACAGGTGCCTGCCACCACACCCTGCTAATTTTTGCACCTTTAGTAGAGGCAGAGTTTTGCCATGTTGGCCAGGGTGGTCTGGAACTCCTGGCCTCAAGTAATCCACCTGCCTCAGCCTCCCAAAATGCTGGGATAACAGGCATGAGCCACTGTGCCTAGCATACATTTTTTACTCAACTGAAATCTGTTTATTATTTATTTATTTGAGACAGGGCCTCATTCTGTCTCCCAGGCTGGAGTGCAGTGACATGATCATGGCTCATTGCAGCCTCAACTTCCTGGACTCAAGTCATCCTCCTACCTCAGCCTCCTGAGTAGCTGGGACTACAGGTGCATGTCACCATGTCCGGCTAGTTTTTTCATTTTTTAGTAGAGATGAGGTTTTACTGTGTTTTCCAGCCTGGTCTCAAGTTCCTGTGCTCAAGCAATCCTACCACCTTGGCCTCCCAAAGTACTGGGATTACAGTTGTGAGCCACCGTACCCTGCCTGAAACGTTTATTTTTAAACAGATTTTATGGCGTGAGGTAAGAATTCAACTTAGTATTTTTTTTCCAAGTAACTATTTATCCCAACATAATTTGTTAAATAGAAAACACTTTCCTCCTAACTCAAAATGACCTAGGCTTTTAAAATCTGTTAGTGTTCCTCCGTGGGAAACATCCATGCTGACACAGTTTTCAGACCACCTTGCCTCCTGTGTCTGGTTGCTGTTTGGGGTCAGGTGGGAGATGTTGGCTAGAATGGAATGGTCTGGAGTGAATTTCAGGACACTGTGCCAAGGCAGAGGAGAGTCATGCAGAGTAACTCGGTGTCCCCCATGCTTTGTTTGGTTGTGGGTTTTTTTTTTTTTTTTTTTGAGACGGAGTCTCGCTCTGTCGCCCAGGCTGGAGTGCAGTGGCCGGATCTCAGCTCACTGCAAGCTCCGCCTCCCGGGTTCACACCATTCTCCTGCCTCAGCCTCTCGTGTAGCTGAGACTACAGGTGCCCGCCACCATGCCCGGCTAATTTGTGTGTGTGTGTGTGTGTGTTGTGTTTTTAGTAGAGACGGGGTTTCACCGTGTTAGCCAGGATGGGCTCCATCTCCTGACTTCGTGATCCGCCCGCCTCGGCCTCCCAAAGTGCTGGGATTACAGGTGTGAGCCACTGAGCCTGGCATTTTTTTTTTTTTTTTTTTAATAGGGTCTCTGTCACCCAGGCTGGAGGGCAGTGATATGATCACAGCTTTCTGCAGCCTTGATCTCCATCCAGGTCTTAAGCAATCCTCCCACCCAGAGGTGAACCCAGCTGGGCATCTGGGTTGAGTGGGGACTTGGAGAACTTTTCTGTCTAGCTAAAGGATTGTAAACACACCAATCAGCACTCTGTGTCTAGCTAAATGTTTGTAAACGCACCAATCAGCACTCTGTAAAAACGAACCAATCAGCGCTCTGTAAAATGAACCAATCAGCAGGCAAAGGATGTGGGCAGGGCCAAATAAGGGAATAAAAGCTGGCCTCCCCGGCGCCAACAAGGACAACCCGTTGGGGTCCATTTACACGCTGTGGGAGCTTTGTTCGTTTGCTCTTTGCAATAAATCTTGATGCTGCTCACTCTTGGGGTCAGCACTACCTTTATGAGCTGTAACACTCACCGCAAAGGTCTGCAGCTTCACTCCTGAAGCCAGTGAGACCACAAACCCACCAGAAGGAAGAAACTCCCAACACATCTGAACATCAGAAGGAACAAACTCCCGACACACCATCTTTAAGAATTGTAACATTCCTGTTGGGGGTCCGTGGCTTCATTCTTGAAGTCAGTGAGACCAAGAACCCACTGGAAGGAACCAATTCCAGACACACCACTTCAGCCCCTTGAGTAACTGGAACTACAGGCATGTGCCACCATGCCCAGCTATTTTTGAACGATTTTTTTTGTAGAGATGGGGTCTTGGTGTGTTGACCAGGATAATTTTGAATTCCTGGTCTCAAGCAATCCTCCTGCCTTGGCCTCCCAAAGTGCTGGGATTACAGGCATGAGCCATTGTGCCCAGCCACCCCTGCTTTGAATTCAACATGTGTCTGATTATTTTCCATTTTTGCATTGCTGTTCCAATACTGGAAGAAAACTTGGCTGCATTGCACATATTGATAATGTTGCTGAGACACCAGGGGTTCAGCCGAGGTCCTTGTTGCTTGCCACACAGAAAGTCAATCACTGAGACGATGAGTACTGCCAAGGAAGACGGCTTTCAGCAGGTGCTGCAACCAAAGAGATGGGAGTTCAGTCTCAAATCCATCTCCTTGCCTGACTAAAACTGGGGTTTATTTAGCAGGAAGAAATGTAACAACATGTACGAAAACAGGAACTAGGGAGGGGCAATGAAGCAATCATGATGAATGAGAGGTCCAGCCCATCACCATGCCTGGCTAATTTTTTGCATTTTTAGTAGAGACGGGGTCTTTGATACATTTTTGTGAGGCTTCAGTTCTTTGAAACTTTTTTGAGAGGCCTCAAGGTCCTGTGCTGAGGAAATAACTCAGATAAAACAAATACAAGTTTCAAACTTGACTAGCAGAAGGGTCAATTTTTATGTTTATACAAAAGACCTGTCTCTGGGGCTACTGGGTCAATTTTAACAGTACGTTATTAAAAAGTGTGTGTATTGGCTGGGCGCAATGGCTCACGCCTTTAATCCCAGCACTTTGGGAGGCCGAGGTGGGTGGACCACCAGAGGTCGGGAGTTCGAGACCAGCCTGACCAACATGGAGAAACCTTGTCTCCACTAAAAATACAGAGTTAGCTGGGTGTGGTGGTGCATGCCTATAATCTCAGCTACTCGGGAGGGTAAGGCAGGAGAATCGCTTGAACCCGGGAGGCGGAGGTTACGGTGAGCCAAGATCGCACCATTGCACTCCAGCCTGGGTGACAAGAGTGAAACTCCGTCGCAAAAAAAAAAAAAAAAAAAAAAGTGTGTGTGTATATATACTTGTGTGAGTCTTTTATATATTATTTGACTATCCACGTGTAATTTTTGCCTTATAGGCTAGCTTTAGACTCTGATTCCCATTTAAAATGTGACTCAACAATGCTATGGTCTGACTAGTTGTGTCCCACCAAAATTTGTATGCTGAAATCATAACCCCCAAGATGATGGTATTAGGAGGTGGGGCTCTTGGGGGGCGGGTGTTTAGGTCATGAAGATGGAGTCCTCACGAATGGATTCATGCCCTTATAAAAGAGGCCCGAGGGAGTTGATTGGCCCCTTCCACCATGTGAGGTCCCCTAGATGGTGCCATCTATGAGGAGGACCCCCCCCACCCCAGACACCCAATCTGTTAGCACCTTGCTCTCAAACTTCCCAGCCTCCAGAACTGTGAGAAATAAATTTCTGTTGTTTATAAGGTACCAGTCTAAAGTATTTTGTTATAGCAGGATGAACGGAGTAAGATGTACAGTATAATAGAAGGAGTGGGGCCAGGCATGGTGGCTCAAACCTAGAATACCAGCACTTTGGGAGGCTGAGGTGGGCAGATCACGGGGTCAAGAGATCGAGACCATCCTGACCAACATGGTGAAATCCTGTCTCTACTAAAAATACAAAAGTAGCTGGGTGTGGTGATGTGCACCTATAGTCCCAGCTACTCGGGAGGCTGAGGCAGGAGAATAGCTTGAACCCGGGAGGTGGAGGTTGCAGTGAGCCACTGCACTCCAGTCTGGTGACAGAGACTCCGTCTCAAAAAAAAAAAAAAAAAAAAAAAAAAAAAAGCAGTGAGTATGTTTGACATGGTCTGGCAGCATTAAGGGTGGCTTCTATTGAAAGTGGCAGTTACGCTGATATGAGAGATTAGCCATATTGGAAGTGATAGGCTGATGGGAGAGATTTAGCCAGGTGAGGAGTGAAGGCAAAATTGAAACGAGGGAATACATTGTGTGCAAGAAGTTGGAAAAGCCCAGTATGGCTGGAGCAGATAAATAATAAGGATGATCATTAACAGAACAATAGCTATGTCTTCTGTGTTTATTCCCACCCAGGGCCTTTGGGAACTTTGTCTCTTTTCACATACTCTTTGTTTAAATATAGTTATTTCCATTTTGCCAAAATGGAGTCCAGTACTTAAAGAAACAAATAATTTGTCTTAGATGGCATAGGTATTTACTACAGAGTATTTTCTTTTTAATGGTGAAATTAAGAGTATTTTCTTTCTAATGGTGAACTTAAGAATCCTTCTGTCAAATTCTAAAAGAAATTGTGACATAGTTACAGTTATTTTGGCTTTGTCCCAGATTTCATTTTCGTTTTAACTGTGGGCAAGTGCCTTTACTTCTCTGCACCTCTGTTTTCTTGCACGCAGAGCAAATGTTTGGATAAAGATTAGATTCTGTGAGTGTAAACGTGATGCCAACAGAGGTCCTGATCGTGCGAGCAGAGAGCTCTGCCTGCTGCACCAAGAATGTTCCCTCTTGCTCTCTCATACTTCAGTCTCCCCTGGGCACGTTTCTTATTTCTTGGCTTGGCTTCTGTGACATAGACACCATCTTTCTTTCACGTTATTTTCCTACTAAACCACTGGATCATTAGGACTATAAGGCTGGCTCAAATTTGCACCCCTCGCTCCAACTCACTTTTCCTGCCCACACCACTGAGCAAGCAGCTGTGGCCAGGCTGTCCTGCCCCTCTTCCTGCCCAGTTCCATGTCTGCGTGTTGGGGTCCATTCTCTTTGGTAATTGCGCTATAGGTTCTCCATTCTCCTCAACACTTAGCTTCCTTAGGCTTCCAGAACTAGATTGATTTTCTTCACTGCCTGGAAACTCATTTTCCTTGCATTTCCCCATTTCCTCCCGCCCCTGCGGAGTGGCCTGCTGAAACTCTCATTCCTCCCATAAGTGCCCTTCTCTCCATGTCTCTCACTTCCAATTTCACTGTCAGCACTGCACACGTGACTCTGAAAAAGCAACCAAGCCCCTCCTGCCTGCTGTCTAAAGCTTCGAGACCACATTTTCAGCTCTCAGTTTTGGACATCCACTTGGACTTCATAGAAGCATTTCAAAGTGAATATAGTTAATGTTGAACATTTTTCCTCTTCTCTTTAAGCCCAGATTTCCTTTTTTAAAAAATTATCACTCTACCAGGAAGGAACCCTGGCTATGAACCATTCTTAATTCTTTTCCCTGCCTCTTCCTCCATCCAGTCCATCACCAGAACGTTTTTTTTCTAAATTCTTTCTCCCTCCCTCTCTTCTTCTCTCCTTCTTTCCCTCCCTTCCACTTTCTTTTTTGTTGTTGTTGTTTTTATTTATTTATTTATTTTGAGACAGAGTCTGTGTCCAGGCCAGAGTGCAGTGGCACGATCTCAGCTCACTACAACCTCCACCTCCTGGATTTGAGCAATTCTCCTGCCTCAGCCTCCAGAGTAGCTGGGACTGCAGGAGTGCACCACCATGCCCAGCTAATTTTTGTATTTTTAGTAGAAATGGCATTTCACCATGTTGGCCAATATGGTCTCGATCTCTTGACCTCATGATCCTCCTGCCTTGGCCTCCCAAAGTGCTGGGATTACAGGCGTGAGCCACTGCGTCTGCATCTGGTTTCTCTTTCTTTTCTTTCCCTTTCTTTCTTGCTTGCTTCTTTCTTTCTTCTTTCTCTTTCTTTCTTTCTCTTTCTTTCTTTCTTTCTTCCTTCCTTCCTTCCTTCCTTCCTTCCTTCCTTCCTTCCTTCCTTTCTTTCTATTTCTCTCTCTCCTTCCTTCCTTCCTCTTTCTTTCTCTTGCTCTCTGTCTCTTTCCTGTCATTCCCTCAGCAAACTGGTTCAGACATCCTTGTTATCTCATGCTGGGGCCTTTGCTGTTGTCTCCTGTCTGATTTCCTTCCCACTGGTACTTGGGCTATTCAATTAATTATTCAGAGAGCTGCCAACCTAACATGAATAAATCTTGAAAGCATTGTGTTAAGTGAAAGAACACAGACACAAGAGACTACATACTGTACAGTTCCATTTATCCTAGAAAAGGAAAGGCTACCATGATGGAGAGAAGGTTAGTGACTGCTGTTACCCAGGTGTGGGGGAAGAAGACCAACTCTAAAGGGGCACAAAGGAATTTTGGGTGAGCAAAATGTTTTCTATCATGATTGTAGTGGTGATTACACGATCATAGACATTTGTCAAACAAAACTCATGAACAATTGGTGAATTTTATTAAATGTATGCTTGATTCATACCTAAGTATATATGCGTGTGTGTGTGTTTGTATAAACGTGGGACTCTATGCCTCACACCCCCAGGAGACATTAATTCACTTTTGCCTATGCTGCGTATACTTTGTTGAGTGTAACAGTTTTTACTGCAGTGACCACAATTACGCAATACACATCCCTGCCTCCCAAGTTCTCTCACTTGTGACCTACAAATTCCTGAATAACTTGGAAACTGTTGCAGCCAAGCTCTATGGGGAATATGACAAGATGATCTAACTCTTTCTCTGGTGAGTCTATTTAGGGAGCGTTAACATATGAATAGCTTGGAAGTTCAGAAAACAGCTCAAAATGATCCCTGTTTCCCACCCCCCACCTATTAAGCCCCCACCTATTAAGCCTACTCATGTCAAGGTGCAGCTCCACTGTCACCTTCTTCTTAAAGCCTTCTTTAGTCATTCATGGTGATCTGCTCTGCTAGTCTGAGCTCTGATGCAGAAGTGATGGAGAAAATTTATTCCACCAGAATTCCCATTTGGAAAATCACTGAAAAGAATACTTTGAGAATCTTGGATTGAAAATGAGACTCAGCAGGGCACGGTGGCTCACGCCTATAATCCCAGCACTTTGGGAAGCTGAGGTGGGTGGATCACGAGGTCAAGAAATCAAGACCATCCTGGCTAACACAGTGAAACCCTGTCTCTACGAAAAATACAAAAAATTAGCCGGTCGTGCTGGCGGGTGCCTCCTAGTCCCAGCTAATTAGGAGGCTGAGGCAGGAGAATGGCGTGAACTCGGGAGGCGGAGCTTGCAGGTAGCCGAGATCGCGCCACTGCACTCCAGCCTGGTGACAAACCGAGACTCTGTCTCAAAAAAAAAGAAAAGAAAAGAAAAGAAAAGAACGGAACAGAAATAGAGGAGAAGACAGACCAGATGCATAAATACAAGGAACACGGTTAAAGAGCCAGGCCTAACTGGAGCCCAGTGTGAATAGTTGAAGAAGGGAAGCATTTTCTTCTTTGCACTTAGTAGGTTCTCATTAACTACAGCCTGATAGTAGTTGTCACTACTCTGTCTACACAGCTTCCCAGGTTTCCCTCTCACTAGGGAGTGCATGAGTGAGCATCCTAGCCTACCCCTACAGGGAAGTCTAGCCTTCTGTTGCTAGGCTTCTATTCCAACGTTGCTGTTTGATTCGGCTGGTAGTTTAAAAAATAAGCAGAAGTCTACAAATCAACTCAGATCAGATTTGGAGTCTGCAGAGACAGCCAGGGTCCCAGTAAAAGCTGGTAGCGCCTTGTAATGAAACATTTATTCGGATTGTGGTTTTGCAAATGACAAATCCATTTAGAGTAGTGTTTCTTCTGGTGGATGGAGGAGTGCGGCTGGGTTTCACACTCATCACAGGCTGACATTTCCTTGAACCGCCTATCTTCAGCCTTGCATTGTGTAGCAAACGTGTGACGCAAATGTAGCAGAACAAAATGCTCCTGCAAGGGCACAAACTGCTCTAACAAGGCCAGTGCAGCAGCCCGTGTGCGTCCAACATAAATAAAGCATCAGCAGATTCAGGAAAACAGAAAACGTCATTGAACCGAGATGAGGACAAGAGTCAGATTTTGTAAGACCATCCCAAAGTGGATGCAGCTAATGGCTTTATCATTTCTTCTCAGGTAAAGGCTGAATGGTTGAGTAGGCAGCCTTGGGAAGCCGGTAGCAATGAGGGGAAGATCACAGACACACAGAACTGCAAGCATCAATCACAGGTGCTCTTGTTGGACACATTTTTTTAAAGGCTTGGGAAATGAATGGAAAGACAAGCAAGAAAAAAAAGAAACAGGATGGATATACTTTCTGTTTCACAGAGAAATCCTAAAGCCGTGGAAAACCTGTTTTCTGGCCAGGCACGGTGGCTCACGCCTGTAATCCCAGCACTTTGGGTCACGAGGTGGGCGGATCATGAGGTCAGGAGTTCCAGAGCAACCTGGCCAACATGGTGAAACCCCGTTTCTACCAAAAATACAGAAAAATGAGCCGGGCATGGGGGCAGGTGCCTGTAATCCCAGCTACTCAGTAAGCTGAGGCAGGAGAATTGTTTGAACCTGGGAGGTGGAGGTTGCAGTGAGCTGAGATCGCACCATTGCACTCCAGCCTTGGCAACAGGGTGAGACTCTATCTCAAAAAAAAAAAAAAAAAAATGTTTTCCATGACAGCATTTGACTCAGAATCCTTATCAGGGACTATGGCTTATGCACATGTGGAACACCTGCTTGGTACCCAGCACAGTGCCTCACCTGTGGAAGTTACCCAGTGAAGGTATGTCTCACTGTTTTAGCTTCATTAATTTTCTGTTCTTTCTTTCTTCCCAATCTTTGGTTCCCATTGAATATGGCTTTGGCTTAAGGAAATCCTAACACCTGATTAGAAGTGGACAGGCAAGCAGAAAAAAGACAGGATTGAGTAAAGCAGAATCAGTATAAATAGTAAATTTCAGACTCTCACTTCTAGTCAAGATGGGATGTCTAAAAAATAGGACAAAATACACAAAACAATGGTTTTCAGACATTGGACATCAAACAGTGCAGGACAATGACCCCTGAGCTAGAGGACACCAACAGGGTGAGCCCTGCTTGCCCAGCTCACTTGCTGGAAAGGAGGGAATCAGAAACAGATGGTTCAGGAGACAGTGCTGGGAGTATGGGGAGGCCAGAGTGGCTGGAGTTTGCAGGGGAGGGAACGGCAGAGATGAGAGTTACACAGAGAGAAAGAGAGAGCACCAGAGACCTGCTAAGGGGCCCTCCAGCCAGCGGGTGAGCACTGGTGGGTGTGTACATGTGATGAGACTACTCAAGTCCTGGAAAAGAGCCAACAAATCCCGACAGGATTACAGAAGCCAATCGCTTCAACTCACACAGGCCCAGCAACAGTTTTAGCAGAGAACCGATATGGTCTGACTCAGCATATTAAAGGGATCACCCTGGAGGCTGTAAGAAAAACAGTTTTGAGGGCCAATGATAGAAATGGGGGGACAGAAGCCAGTGATCCAGGTGAGAAGTGACACCGGCTCAGAGCGGCACCTTGGCAGTGGGAAGTGAGTTCTGGAGAGAGGTTTTGGAGTCATTCACATTCCCTGGTGGATTGAGAAGGAGGTGTTAGGATTGAGCAACTGGAGTTTTGATGACATTGCCATCAAATGACATGAAAAGGCGTTCAAGTGCAACAAGGTTTATTTTTGTTTTTTTTGTTGTTGCTTGTCTTTTGAAGGGGAAAGACGAGTTTAGGATGTGTGTAAGTTTGAATTGTCCAACAGACATCCAAGTGGTGATGTCAAGTAAGTAGTTCAATCTGTGAGTTTGGTGTTTAGGGCAGAGGTGTGGATCGAAGATAGATTTTCGGGAGCCTCTGGCGTGAAGGAAGTGTGCAGTGGTCACTCCAGACCTTTTTTTTTTCTTTTTTTTTTTTTTTTTTTGAGACGGAGTCTCGCTCTGTCGCCCAGGCTGGAGTGCAGTGGCCGGATCTCAGCTCGCTACAAGCTCCGCCTCCCGGGTTCACGCCATTCTCCTGCCTCAGCCTCCCGAGTAGCTGGGACTACAGGTGCCCGCCATCTCGCCCGGCTAGTTTTTTGTATTTTCAGTAGAGACAGGGTTTCACCGTGTAGACCAGGATGGTCTCGATCTCCTGACCTCGTGATCCACCCGTCTCGGCCTCCCAAAGTGCTGGGATTACAGGCTTGAGCCACCGCGCCCAGCCTTTTTTTTTTCTTAATTATACTTTAAGTTCTGGCATACATGTGCACAACATGCAGGTTTGATACATAGATATACATGTGCCATGGTGGTTTGCTGCACCCATCAACTCGTCATTTACATTAGGGATATCTCCTAATGCTATCCCACCCACAGCCACCAGCCCCCTGACAGGCCTGGTGTGTGATGTCCCCCGCCCTATGTCTGTGTGTTCTCCTTGTTCAATTCCCACCTATAAGTGAGAACAGGTGGTGTTTGGTTTTCTGTTCTTGCGATAGTTTGCTGAGAATGATGGTTTCCAGCGTCATCCATGTCCCTACAAAGGACATAAACTCATCCTTTATTATGGCTGCATAGTATTCCATGGTGTATATATGCCACATTTTCTTAATCCAGTCTATCATTGATGGACATTTGGGTTGGTTCCAAGTCTTTGCTATTGTGAATGGTGCTGCAATAAACATATGTGTGCATGTGTCTTTATAGTAGCATGATTTACAGTCCTTTGGGTATATACCCAGTAATGGGATTACTGGGTCAAATAGTATTTCTAGTTCTAGCTTCTTGAGGAATTGCCACTGTCTTCCGCAATGGTTGAACTAATTTACACTCCCAATAGTGTAAAAGCATTCCTATTTCTCCACATCGTCCTCAGCATGTGTTATTTCCTGACTTTTTGATGATCGCCATTCTAACTGGCCTGAGATGGTATCTCATTGTGGTTTTGATTTGCATTTATCTGATGATCAGTGATGAGCATTTTTTTCATGTGTCTGTTGGCTGCATAAATGTCTTCTTTTGGGAAGTGTCTGTTCATATCCTTTGCCCACTTTTTGATGGGGTTATTTGTTTTTTCTTGTAAATTTGTTTAAGTTCTTTGTAGATTCTGGGTATTAACCCTTTGTCAGATGGGTAGATTTTAAAAATTTTCTCCCATTCTGTAGGTTGCCTGTTCACTCTGCTGATAGTTTCTTTTGCTGTGCAGAAGCTCTTTAGTTTAATTAGATCTCATTTGTCTATTTTGGGTTTTGTTGCCATTGCTTTTGGTGTTTTAGTCATGAAGTCTTTGCCCATGCCTATGTCCTGAATGGTATTGCCTAGGTTTTCTTCCAGGGTTTTTATGGTTTTAGGTCTTATATTTAAGTCTTTAATACATTTTGAGTTAATTTTTGTATAATGTGTAAGAAATGGATCCAGTTTCAGTTTTCTACATGTGGCTAGCCAGTTTTCCCAGCACCATTTATTAAATAGGGAATCCTTTCCCCATTTCTTGTTTTTGTCAGGTTTGTCAAAGATCAGATGGTTGTAGATATGTGGTGTTATTTCTGAGGCCTCTGTTCTGTTCCATTTGTCTATATGTTTGTTTTGGTATCAGTACCATGCTGTTTTGGTTTCTATAACCTTGTAGTATAATTTGAAGTCAGGTAGCATGATGCCTCCAGCTTTGTTCTCTTTGCTTAGGATTGTCTTTGCTATGTGGGCTCTTTTTTGGTTCCATATGAAATTTAGAGTACTTTTTTCCAATTCTGTGAAGAAAGTCATTGGTAGCTCGATGGGGATGGCATTGAATCTATAAATTACCTTGAGCAGTATGGTAATTTTCACAATATTGATTCTTCCTATCCTTGAGCATGGAATGTTCTTCCATTTGTTTGTTTCCTCTTTTATTTCGTTGAGCAGTGGTTTGTAGCTCTCCTTGAAGAGGTCCTTCACATCTCTTCTAGGTATTTTATTTTCTTTGTAGCAATTGTGAATAGGAGTTCACTCATGATTGGGCTCTCTCTCTCTGTTTATTGGTGTATAGGAATGCTTGTGATTTTTGCACATTGATTTTGTATCCTGAGACTTTGCTGAAGTTGCTTATCACCTTAAGAATATTTGGGGCTGAGACGATGGGGTTTCCTAAATATACAATCATGTCATCTGCAAACAGGGACAATTTGACTTCCTCTTTTCCTAATTGAATACCCTTTATTTCTTTCCCTTGCCTGATTGCCCTAGCCGGAACTTCCAACACTATGTTGAATAGCAGTGGTGAGAGAGGACATCCTTGTGTCGTGCTTGTTTTCAAAGGGAATGCTTCCAGTTTTTGCCCATTCAGTGTGATACTGGCTGTGGGTTTGTCATAAATAGCTCTTATTATTTTGAGATATTTTCCATCAATACCTAGTCTATTGAGAGTTTTTAGCATGAAGGGCTGTTGAATTTTGTCAACAGATGCAGAATTTTCTGCATCTATTGAGGTAATCATGTGGTTTTTGTCATTAGTTCTGTTATGTGATGGATTACGTTTATTGATTTGCATTTGTTGAATCAGCCTTGCATCCCAGTGATGAAGCCGACTTGATCGTGGTGGATAAGCTTTTTGATGTGCTGCTGGATTTGACTTGCCAGTATTTTATTGAGGATTTTTGCATCGATGTTCATCAGGGATATTGGCCTAAATTTCTCTTTTTTTTCTTGTTGTGTTTCTGCCAGCCTTTGATATCAGGATGATGCTGGCCTCATAAAATGAGTTAGGGAGGATTCCCTCTTTTTCTATTGATTGGAATACTTTCAGAAGGAATGGTATGAGCTCCTCTTTGTAGCTCTGGTAGAATTCGGCTGTGAATCCGTCTGGTCCTGGACTTTTTTTGGTTGGTAGGCTATTAATTATTGCCTCAATTTCAGAGCCTGTTACTGGTCTATTCAGAGATTCAACTTCTTCCTGGTTTAGTCTTGGGAGGGTGTATGTGTCCAGGAATTTATCCATTTCTTCTAGATTTTCTAGTTTATTTGCATAGAGGTGTTTATAGTATTCTCTGATAATAGTTTGTATTTCTGTAGGATTGTTTTATCATTTTTTATTTTTTTTATTGCATCTATTTGATTCTTCTCCCTTTTCTTCTTTATTAATCTTGCTAGTGGTCTATGTATTTTGTTGATCTTTTCAAAAAACCAACTCCTGGACTCATTGAATTTTTGGGGTTCTTTTTTTGTCACTATCTCCTTCAGTTCTGCTCTGATGTTAGTTATTTCTTGCCTTCTGCTAGTTTTGAATTTGTTTGCTCTTGCTTCTCTAGTACTTTTAATTGTGATGTTAGGGTGTCCATTTTAGATCTTTCTTACTTTCTCTTGTGGGCATTTAGTGCTATAAATAGCCCTCTACACACTACCTTAAATATGTCCTAGAGATTCTGGTATGTTGCATCTTTGTTCTCATTGGTTTCAAATAACATCTTTATTTCTGCCTTCATTTCTTTATTTACCCAGAAGTCATTCAGGAGCAGGTTGTTCAGTTTCCATGTAGTTGTGTGGTTTTGAGTGAATTTCTTAATCCTGAGTTCTAATTTGATTTCACTGTGGTCTGAGAGATAGCTTGTTGTGATTTCTGTTCATTTACATTTGCTGAGTTGTGTTTTACTTCCAACTACGTGGTCAATTTTAGAATAAGTGCAATGTGGTGCTGAGAAGAGTATAAATTCTGTTGATTTGGGGTGGAGAGTTCTGTAGATGTCTATTAGGTCCACTTGGTGCAGAGCTGAGTTTAAATCCTGGATATCCTTGTTAACCTTCTGTCTCATTGATCTAATATTTACAGTGGGGTGTTAAAGTCTCCCATTATTATTGTGTGGGAGTCTAAGTATCTTTGTAGGTCTCTAAGGGCTTACTTTATGAATGTGGGTGTGCCTGTATTGGGTGCATATATATTTAGGATAGTTAGCTCTTCTTGTTGAATTGATCCCTTTACCATTATATGATGGCCTTGTTTGTCTCTTTTGATCTTGGTTTACGCTGTTTTATCAGAGACTAGGATTGCAATTCCTGGGTTTTTTGTTTGTTTGTTTGTTTGTTTGTTTTCTTTTTGCTTTTTTTGTTTTTTTTTTTTTTTTTGCTTTTCATTTGTTTGGTAGATCTTCCTCCATCCCTTTATTTTGAGCCTATGTGTGTCTCTGCATGTAAGATGGCTCTCCTGAATACAGCACACTGATGGGTCTTGACTCGTTATCCAATTTGCCAGTCTGTGCCTTTTAATTGGGGCATTTAGCCCATTTACATTTAAGGTTAATATTGTTATGTGTGAATTTGATCCTGTCATTATGATGTTAGCTGGTTATTTTGCCCGTTAATTGATGCAGTTTCTTTATTTTGCCCGTTAATTGATGCAGTTTCTTTATTTTGCCCGTTAATTGATGCAGTTTCTTTCTAGCATCAATGGTCTTTACAATTTAGCATGTTTTTGCAGTGGCTGGTACCAGTTGTTCCTTTCCATGTTTAGTGCTTCCTTCAGGAGCTCTTGTAAGGCAGGCCTGGTAAAATCTCTCAGCATTTGCTTGTCTGTAAAGTATTTTATTTCCCCTTCACTTATGATGCTTAGTTTGGGCAGATATGAAATTCTGGTTTGAAAATTCTTTTCTTTAAGAATGTTGAATATTGGCCCCACTCTCTTCTGGCTTGTAGGGTTTCTGCTAAGAGATTCACTGTTAGTCTGATGGGCTTTCCTTTGTGGGTAACCTGACCTTTCTCTCTGGCTGCCCTTAACATTTTTTCCTTCATTTCAACCTTGATGAAACTGACAGTTATGTGTCTTGGGGTTGCTCTTCTCAAGGGGTATCTTTGTAGTGTTCTCTGTATTTCCTGAATTTGAATGTTGGCCTGCCTTGCTAGGTTGGGAAAGTTCTCCTGGATAATATCCTGAAGAGTGTTTTCTAACTTGGTTCCATTCTCCCCGTCACTTTCAGGTTCACCAATCAAACGGAGATGTGGTCTTTTCACATAGTCCCATATTTCTTCGAGACTTGCTCATTTCTGTTTACTCTTTTTTCTCTAATCTTGTCATCTTGCTTCATTTCATTTATTTGATCTTCAATCACTGATATCCTTTCTTCCACTTGATCGAATCGGCTATTGAAGCTTGTGTATGCATCACAAAGTTCTTGTGCTGTGGTTTTCAGCTCCCTCAGGTCATTTAAGGTCTTCTCTACACTGTTTATCCTAGTTAGCCATTTGTCTAACCTTTTTTCAAGGTTTTTGGCTTCCTTGCAATGGGCTAGAACATGCTCCTTTAGCTCGGAGAAGTTTGCTATTACCAATCTTCTGAAGCCTTCTTCTGTCAATTCGTCAAAGTCATTCTCTGCTCAGTTTTGTTCTGTTGCTGGCAAGGAGATGCGATCCTTTGGAGGAGAAGAGGCACTCTGGTTTTTGGAATTTTCAGCTTTTCTGCTCTGGTTTCTCCCCATCTTTGTGATTTTATCTACCTTTGATCTCTGGTGTTGGTGACCTACAGATGGGGTTTTGGTGTGGATGTCCTTTTGTTGATGTTGATACTATTCCTTTCTGTTTGTTAGTTTTCCTTCTAACAGTCAGGCCCCTCAGCTGCAGATTTATTGGAGTTTGCTGGAGGTCCACTCCAGATCCTGTTTGCCTGGGTATCACCAGCGGAGGCTGCAGAACAGCAAATATTGTTGCCTGATCCTTCCTCTGGAAGTTTCATCCCAGAGGGGCACCCGCCTGTATGAGGTGTCTGTCAGCCCCTACTAGGAGGTGTCTCCCAGTCAGGCTACACGGGGGTCAGGGACTCACTTGAGGAGGCAGTTCTGTCCGTTCTCAGAGCTTGAACACCACGCTGGGAGAACCACTGCTCTCTTCAGAGTTGTCAGACAGGGACATTTAAGTCTGCAGAAGTTGTCTGCTGATTTTTGTTCAGCTATGCCCTGCCCCCAGAGTTGGAGTCTACAGAGGTAGCAGGCCTTGCTGAGCTGTGGTGGGCTCCGCCCAGTTCGAGCTTCTGGCCGCTTTGTTTACCTATTGAAGCCTCAGCAATGGTGGATGCCCTTCCCCCTGCCAGGCTGCAGCCTCTCAGGTTGATCTCAGACTGTTGGGCTAGCAGTGAGCAAGGCTCCATTGGCATGGGACCCTCTGAGCCAGGCACAGGAGGGAATCTCCTGGTCTGCTTGGTGCTAACACCATTGAAAAGAGTGATATTTGGGTGGTATTGTACCTGTTTTCCATGTACGGTCTGTCACAGCATCCCTTGGCTAGGAAAGGGAAATTGCTCGACCCCTTGCGCTTCCTGGGTGAGGCGACACACCACCCTGCTTTGGCTCGCCCTCTGTGGGCTTCACCCACTGTCCAACCAGTCCCAATGGGATGAACCAGGTACCTCAGTTGGAAATGCAGAAATCACCCGTCTTCCGCATCAGTCTTGCTGGGAGCTGCAAACCGGAGCTGTTCCTATTCGGTCATTTTGGAAGCAACCCCACCCCAGACATTTTAACACAAATATTCCATTACCCAAGTCTAAAGTTAATAAATAGTTTCACAGTTTTCCTAAATGATACAAGGAATTTGGAACACTATCACTTTGATTACTCTTCTTTGTGTACTGCATTTTTGTTCCTCTTTGTTTTTGTTTAATCCTACAGGATTTGTTGACATTACTTCATATAGTCAATGCTCACATAAATTGACCCTTTCTCAGCCATCATTCTTGCATCTTAGATCTACACTTGGACTCACTGTCCTTTTCATTAAATACATCTTTCACAATTTCCTTAACAAAGGTTGGTGGCTGGAAAATTCTGTTTTTTTTTAATTTAAATGACTACAGTTCTAAGTTGACATCTATTTTCTTGATATTTTTGAGACAGAGTCTTGCTCTTGTTGCCCAGGCTGGAGTACAGTGGCACAATCTCTGCTCACTGCTACCTCTACCTCCTGGGTTCAAGCAATTCTCCTGCCTTAGTCTCCTGAGGAGCTGGGATTACAGGCAGCCACCACTATGCCTAGCTAATTTTTTGTATTTTTAGTAGAGATGGTGTTTCACCATTATGGCCAGGCTGGTCTCAAACTCCTGACCTCAAGTGATTGTGCCTTGGCCTCCCAAAGTGCTGGGATTACTGACATGAGCCACAGCATCTGGCCTGACATCTATTTTCTCTAAGGACATGGAAAATACTATTTCCCTCTCCTAGGCCTCCCATTGGTGCCAGTGAGAAATCAGATCTCAGACTAAATGTCATTCAAATGTAGTTAATCTGTGTTTTCTCATTGGCTTTTACAGAGGTCTCTTTGTCTTTGTCTCACTCTGATAGGGCTACAGGTGGATTTCTGTTTCTTTCAATTGTGCTTGAAAATTGTGTTTAGTTCATCTGTGAGTCAATGTCTTTTATCAGTTCCGAAAAATCCACAGCTATTATCTCTTCAAATATTGCCTTTGGTCCCTTCATATATTATCCCTTTTCCCTGTAGTTCCACATCTCTTAACGTCTCTGTCCGGTTTTCCCTGTTTGTCTCAGGCACTGAACTCTGAATAATTTCTTCAGAAATAATGTTCTTTTTGCTAATTCTCACTAGGTACAAATAAACAGCTGCCAAAACTTTTCAACAGTTTTCATGTCAATCATTATACATATCTTGTCTATAAATTTTACTTTTACTTTTTCTTTTTTTTTTTTGAGATGGAGTCTCACTCTGTCACCCAGGCTGAAGTGCAGTGGCAGAATCTCGACTCACTGCAAGCTCCACCTCCCGGGTTCACGCCATTCTTTCACCTCAGCCTCCTGAGTAGCTGGGACTACAGGTGACCACCACTACGCCCAGCTAATTTTTTGTATTTTTAGTAGAGATGGGGTTTCACCATGTTAGCCAGGATGGTCTCGATCTCCTGACCTCGTGATCTGCCTGTCTCGGCCTCCCAAATGCTGGGATTACAGGTGTGAGCCACCAGGCTTGGCCTTTCTTTTACTTTTAAACTTGCTTTTTAAAAAACTTTTAAGCTTCCACTTTTATTTCATTAAAACATATTAGACATTCTTATTTTATATTCTGTATCTGATAATTCCAATACTCGCTGTCTTTGTGGGTCTAATTCGGCTGTCTTTATTTTTGCCAGCTCTTGAGCGTGGTGACTTGATTCCTTGTGCGTTTTGTGGGTTTCAGCATTAAGTTTGTGTTTCTTGGAATTTTATATGAGGGAGTTCTTGGAGGCCTCATCTGAAGGTAAATGCCTGCAGAGACAATGCTCATTTGCTTTTGCCAGTTATCTCAGAGCACACCAGGCCTGGACTACTACAAACTAAATGATGGTTTGGAAAAGTTTGGGACCAAAAAAAAAAGGAATGAATTCAAGGTAAAAGTCTATAGAAGAACACCTGGTAATTTTCAAGGAAGATTTATTGTTCACTCTAACCCAAGGATGTAAGCTAGGCAATTAGCCTTACAGTCCCTGGGGTAGGGTATCCATATCCTTCGTCTAGCCTGACACCAAGTAGGTAACTGTTTAAGGCTCCAGCTTACCATAAGGGGGGTCTCCTACAAGAGTCTCTTTCTTGGGCTACCCATGAAAACCAGAGACCAAGATATCAGGTTTGGCAAATGTGCTCAGGGCTAAACCTCTCCTATCTACTTCCAATTTCAGGTTCTCCTTTCACTTAGTTTTGGCCTCTATGCATGCCTTACATTCATACTGGTTTATCAATGTATTAGAATTTTTTGTTCAGCATATTTAGTTTATACAAACGGAAGAACTGGTCAGGGTATCTAGTACCCAGACTGTTGAAATCACAAGTCCTTCACTGTCATTTCATTTTAACCTGAACAATTGCTGTATCACATCACATCACCATAGGCTCTTTACAATAATTGAAAAGATGCTACTTTTGAAAATATGGTTCCTTTATCACCACAGATAAGTTTTTTGTTTGTTTGTTTTGTTTTTTCTTTTTTTCTTTTGAGGTGGAGTCTCACTCTGTCACCCAGGCTGGAGTGCAGTGGTGCTATCTCCGCTCACTGCAAGATTCTCCTCCCGGGTTCACGCCATTCTCCTGCCTCAGCCTCCTGAGTAGCTAGGACTACAGGCGACCGCCACCACGCCCAGCTAATTTTATTTGTATTTTTAGCAGAGACGGAGTTTCACCATGTTAACCAGAATGGTCTCGATCCCCTGACCTCGTGATCTGCCCGCCTTGGCCTCCCAAAGTGCTGGGATTACAGGCGTGAACCACGCACCCAGCACACCACAGGTAAGTTTTTAAAAGCATATGTAGGAAGGGAAAAAGAACAGAATAAAGGAACTAAGGTCTTCTATGAGGCACAGAGGGTTAAATGGGAGATGGACTGAATTAACTCTCCAGCCAGAGATGGTGACCGTCTCACATGGCCACACATTTCTGTGGCCAGCACAGCTGCATTTAAAAGGCTTGGGCAGGATAGACAGTCCCAAATAATCACTGCTGGCGGTAGCCAGGACTCCAAATTTGGATCCTATTCCAGAAATTACACACGTTAAGACTTAATTTGTTTTTGATCCATCAGATTCTGCTAATGAAAACTAATTGCCTTGAAACTCATTTTCTACGTGTTTGTATCAGAAACTCTGTAGCTAACCCTGAATTATTGGATTTGTATTTCTGCCTGCAAAATCAAACAACTGTGAATGTTTCAGTTTCTGGTTTAACGCTTGATCTTCTCTTTGATCATTTTGTTGGATGTGAAAAATGGTAGGTTAATACTAAATGTTAACCAATTCTTGATGGCTTACTTACTTTTCTCAATTTGCTTTGGTGGTAGCTTGCATCTAATATGGTAAGTGAATGTAATTAGACTGTGGATAAATAACATTAACACATGTTCATATTCAGTACTGTTAGAATCTGAAGACATGATTTCTCCTCTGTCAAACCTCCACAATCTTTTAAAAAAAAAAAAAAAAAAAACAAAGTCAAAGTCTCACTCTGTTACCAGGCTGGAGTACAATGGTGTGATCTCAGCTCACTGCAACCTCCACCTCCCGGGTTAAAGTGGTTCTCCTGCCTCAGCCTCTCAGGTAGCTGGGACCACAGGCACACGCCACCATGCCCAGCTAATTTTTGCATTTTTAGTAAAGGTAAGGTTTCACCACGTTGGCCAGGATGGTCTCCATCTCTTGACCTCGTGATCCGCCACCTCGGCCTCCTGAAGTGCTGAGATTAAAGGCGTTAGCCACCATGCCCAGCCATCAGATCTTTATTGATTTGATTTCTCTATGCAACTTGTGGCTCTGAGTAATTAGGCCTTTGGGTCTCTTTCAGTATAGCTTTCAAAGTCTTCTGGGTATCTTTTTTCTCTTGTCTCACAGCAACTCAGAATGATGCAGAATAATTTTCCATTTAGATGAGTGAGGCGACTAGGAAAGGCAGTAACTGATGTCACAAATATCTTCTAAGCCTGATTCAGACTCAAAGAAAGTTTTGAAAAGAAAAATTGGATATGTTTTTCTTTTCTTGGCATTTTATCATTTCCCCCAAATGTATTAGTGGCAGTTATTGAACCATATTTATTAATTTCTCATGAAAATTCAGTTACAATATTTTGTTCTTACCAGTAATGTAGCAAAACAAGCTATTCTTTTAATACACCCTGGGGATTATATCTTGACGTTAAGATGAGTGAGTGTTTTAAGAGAATTTAAATTCACTTTTAACTGTGTTTATTCAGATTCCATTATTTAAATGTATGCATGATAGTATAAAGTCTTTCAGTTACAAAAAGAATAACCAATGTATTATGTAACTTCTTCCTAAATGATAATTAATATTTGCACCTACAGTTTTTTATTCTGCCTGTGAAAATCTGCAATAAAATGAGGTTTAAATCTGAATTTGTGCTCACTTCACAGGGTTCCTGTTAGCTAGTGTGAACAGGTAGTACCCCCATTGTGCCGCTAAGGGGAGCTGTTGGTCCTTCATTACTCGGTAAACCAGTGCTGGCCTCTGCCTGGTCTGTGAAGTTACTTTCTGATTAGGAGTGGTTCATTATCATTTCATGCTTGGCACAATTATGAAAGAATTCTGTAATCATTCAGAGAGGCACCAAAGCAGCTAGGAAAAAGAAGCTGATAAACTCAATCAGATACCTTGAAAACTTCTAAAGAATATTCAGCTGGCTTAGAGCTCATCATCAAATCCTAACAACTTCTCTAATAGAGAAAGTAAAATTATGAAAATTCCATACAAAGAACACATTTCATTAAAGTTGAAAAGGATAGTAGGTTAAGAGTTACATGATAAATGGCCCCAAAACTGCTTATTAAAGAATAAACGCTCATGAAAATCTTGTCAATCAGCCAGGCCTACTTTTTCCTTTTTTCGCTTTTTCAATTCAATTCAGAAAACCTGGTAATCTCCAGCCCTCACCAGCCAAGGGGTGTAAGGGAGGTCATGTGAATACTGACAGATGAATTTTTGTTGGCTTGATAAACCCATTTTGTAACCAGAATCTCAGACACATTTGGATGTCTTCCTCCTATTCTAGAATCTTCTTGGAGCACATCTGCTCTCGGGGGCCCCATGTTTGCTCCTGCAAGCTCCATTTTGTATCAACCTCCTTTTACCTCAACTCAGTTTCCAGGCTTATCTGTGGGTATCCTCAGCCTCATTTGAAGGCATGTCTGACTGGTGTCCTCTTAAGAAGAGGAAATTTGGACACAGAGACCCACACAGAGGGCAGACCATGTGAGGACACAGGGAGAAGACAGCCATCCAAGCCTAGGAGAGGCCTCACCACCACCCAACCCTGCCAACACCTTGGTCTTGGACTTCAGCCTCCAGAACTGAGAGGAAATAAGTTTCCATTGCTTCAGCCTCCCAGCCCATGATTCTTTGCTATGGCACCTGCAGCAGACTGAGACAGCCCTGTCTGTCCCTCCTGGCCACCGGGTTGTGAGCTGACTATGAACAGGCTGATGGGCGCTGAGGGCAGAAGCTCCCTTGTCCTGCTTCCCATTGGGATTCTAGGCGGAAAACCTCTTAGCGTTCTTGATCCAACATGAGGTTCCTGTTAGTGTGCAATCTGTAGCATCGCTGGGCATGGAAGGACACATCTTCAGCTGCCCAGTTCTCCCTCAGTTCCTGGGATGCCCGGCCGGTCCCTAATCCTGGTGAGGGCCACATGGAAGGCCACTCACATGGGAGAGGATGAGCTGAGGGGGACAGTGGTTGCTGTGAGGGAAAAACCTGGGCCCTGTGGGCCAACACAGCAGAGCGGCTGCCCCAGCTGGGGAGGGCACGGAGTCACAGTTGGCTTCTGCTCCTTGGAGCAGGGAGGTGGGGCCAGGCCAGCGGGGGGAGTCCAGGCCAGCTGACCTGAGAGGATTGTGACAGCAGATGGCAGCAGTGATCCGTGACCAGGGGGACAGTCACTGTGGCTGAGAGGCCAAGGACCTGAGAGCAGCACAGGCCCTGGCTGCAGAGCCCAGGCTTCCTTGCCCAGGCATGGCTGGAAGACAAGGGCGAGGGTGTGGGTTTGGGCTGCTGAAGGAGGGAATGTTTTCCTGTCAAAGGCAAACTGCAGCAGATGCAACATTCCCTTCGGGGCACGGAAGGGAAACTACAGCTTTCCTAGGAATCTGCAACTTCCCGTGCAAGGAGCTCAAGGGTAGCACATGCAGCCCTGGATTCCAGGGCTGGCCACCACTTCTGCTAAACTGCAAAAAAGTCCCAGGTGTCATCTGGGCACCATGCCCAAACGGTGGAATTTCACTACTGGGAGATGGCATAATCACTTGTCCCTCATGAAATGTCCCCATGGTGGTGGTGCTGGCTCTTCTCCTTCTCCTTCTCCTTCTTCCTCTTCTTCTTCTTCCTCTTCTTCTTCTTCCTCTTCTTCTTTCTTCCTCTTCTTCTTTCTTCTTCTTCTTCTTTCTTTTCTTCTCCTTCTCCTTCTTCTTCTCCTTCTCTTCTTCTTCTTCTTCTTCTTCTTCTTCTTCTTCTTCTTCTTCTTCTTCTTCTTCTTCTTCTTCTTCTTCCTCCTCTTCCTCTTCTTCTTCTTCTCCTTCTTCTTTCTTCCCCCTCATCGTCGTTCTTCTTCTTCTTCTTCCTCTTCTTCCTCCTCCTCCTCCTCCTCCTCTTTCTTTTTGGACACAGAGTCTCGTTCTGTCACCCAGGCTGGAGTGCAGTAGCATGATCTCGGATCACTGCAACCTCCACCTTCCTGGTTCAAGCAATTCCCTGCCTCAGCCTCCAGAGTAGCTGTGACTACAGATGCACACCACCATGCCGGGCTAATTTTTTTGTATTTTTAGTAGAGACAGGGTTTCACCATGTTGGCCACACTGGTCTCGAACTCCTGACCTCAGGCAATCCATCTGCATCAGCCTCCCAAAGTGCTAGGATTACAGGCATGAGCCATTGTGCCCACCCCCCGCTTTTTTTTTAATCTCCCTTTTCTCTTTTCTTTCTGTGTTATCGATGCTAACTCCCCAAAGTGTCACTGAAACAATCTGTTGATAAGCACACACAGCCCTGTAGATTCTGACTGTACGGAAGAAGAGGCAGAGGGAGGAGGACAAAGCTGGCATCTTTATTGAGATGCCAAAGTCTGATTCCAGGTGGGTTTTCCCATTGAATGGGGCCTTGATTAGGCTTGGGTGAGGACCATGCTGTAAAAGGTGAGGACTGCGGGATGACACAGCAAATCGGTGATTTTGAGGCAGGGTAAAAACAGTCTTGGGAGGGTTTGATGTTTTGTATTGAAAAGCTGATGGGTCTTTCCAGAAGATGTTGGAAATATAAAGTTATCTACAGCTCTCTGGCAAGTTTGCTGGAATCGTAAACTCATGTTGAGGAGAACAATAGGCCAATGAAGTCACGTTAATGTAGACCGTGAGCTGTGTGGTGTAGACAGCCCCGGTTCTCAATCTGGTACAGAGAAAGCCCTGGTCCAGAGGCAGATGAGGCAGCGTGTCCAAGCAGAGCTGGCTTGCCTGGGCTCGCCAGGGTTCTGTCGCTTATGGTGTGTGAGATTTGGGGATAGTTGCCTCACCTCAATGCCTGGAAGATAGCGAGTTCTTGCTACTAATCTTATCAGAATCTATTCTCAGCCCTCAAAGAACGTCAGCATTCGTGGAGAAATGAGATGTGCGGCAGACGTGGCCTGAGAGACCCGGGCTCACCTCCTGGCGTGTCCTTGGGCAAGCAGGTTGCCACACATCCAGCCTCACGGCTGCCCGCCTGCAGTCTCTTCCATGTGCTTCACAGGGCTGTCACGGAGGGCGCATGGGAAATCACACACGTGCTCAATTCTGGAGCCCTCTGCTATGAAAGGCATCCCTAAGGGGCCTCCCCTTCATTGCCCCATCTCTCTTACCTCCCCTTAGCCACTCCGTCTCCACTCCTCTGCCAGTTGCTCCCCTCCCACGCCTCTTCTGTTTCTCCCGTCCTTACCTGTCTGCCTGTGCCTTCTGTGTATGTTTGGTTTCTTTTCAGGCTAAAACCCTTATTCCAGGCCTTTGTTTGTCTAGTTTCAGGTGAAGACGCCAGATACGTTTACCATAGCTTGGCTTTAGCAACCGAGTCCTAGGGTCAGACCCAGACTAGCTAGCTGTGCAGATGGAGGTAAGGTACCTAATGCTGCGCCATCTGTTTCCACATCTTAACAACGACACAGTGCCTGCTGTGTCCAGAGGTGTTTTCACATTGGCTGGCACAGGCAGATGAAGGAGTGCTGGACTCACCTCCCAAGCTCTCCTGGGACCACAGGAACTACTTTGTCGGTGGCTTTGGGGTTTACTGGACTAGTGGGCCAGGCTGTCGGTGTCCCAGTCGTGGCTCCATCCCTCAGGGCCAGGTTTAGTGAGGCTGCAGAGGAGCTCCACTTGGCACAAAACTTAAGGGGCCACCAAAATCTCTGTAATCAAACTGGATAATATCTTAATGCAGTCTTTCTAAGGATCTTATCAGCAAACTACAGCTCACAGGCTGGCCTCCTGGTTTTTTGTTGCTGTTGTTGCTGTTGTTGTTGTTGTTGATGAAACGAAGGCTCCCTCTGTCGCCCAAGCTGGAATGCAGTGGCGCGATCTCGGCTCACTGCAAGCTCTGCCTTCCAGGTTCACGCCATTCTCCCACCTCAGCCTCCTGAGTAGCTGGGACCACAGATGCCCACCACCACGCCCAGGTAATTTTTTGTATTTTTAGTAGAGACAGGGTTTCGCCATTCACAGGATGGTCTCGATCTCCTGACCTCATGATCCGCCCACCTCGGCCTCCCAAAGTGCTGGGATTACAGGCGTGAGCCACCATGCCCGGCCTCTCCTGTTTTGTAAGTCATGTTTTATTTCAGAGCTGAGATTCTGGAAGCTCATGTATTTGGAAGGTACCCAGTATTAATGAAGCTAAAGTCTGCATCTACTGGGGAGACCCATTCTGCTTCCATGGCTCCTCTGTCCAAGAAGCATTTGCCATGGGCAGTTGATCATCCTCTACTCTGGCTCCCAGAAGCACAGCAACATGGAGAAGGATGGCAGTGGGGGCTAGGAGTGAGGGAAGAGGGCAGGGCTCAGGCGTGTGGCTCTTCTGCCCTGGTAGCCCCGTGTCTCCAGGGTTCTTACCTATCCTATCTCTTTCTCCTTGCTTTTTGTCCTGTGTTTCCAATTCATTTAATAAGCAGTGTGTTTCAAACACTGTACTTTAACCTGTGAGCCTCTCTCTTCCTTGGTGTCTGTGACAGCTTGCCTGGTAGTGAACTTGGAGGCTCCCACTACTTCAAGGGACTTTCCATAGGAGAAGGGTTTTGGCCTCCTCCCTAATGTTCAATTGATCCAGGACTTTTCTTATTTTGGGTGAGTCTGGATAAACAGGCCAAATACAGCACCATGAGGAAAAGACAAAGAATGCAGTGACTAGGCTGGGGGCAGTGGCTCATGTCTATAATCCCAGCTCTTTGAGAGGCTGAGGCAGGTGGATCATGAGGTCAAGAGATTGAGACCATCCTGGCCAACATGGTGAAACCCCGTCTATACTAAAAATACAAAAAATTAGCCAGGCGTGGTGGCGGATGCCTGTAGTCCCAGCTACTCGGGAGGCTGGGGCAGGAGAATCACTTGAACAGGGAGGCGGAGGGTGCAGTGAGCTGAGATTGCGCCACTGTACTCCAGCCTGGTGACAGAGCGAGACTGCATTTCATCTCCAAAAAAAGAAAAAAAAAAAGCAACAGATAAAAAGCAAACAAGCATTTAAAAGAAGAAGGAATCCTACTCCAGGAGCTGGTTTCTGGAAGGGGGCGGCTCATGCAGAGATTTGCGCCTCAGATCTTGAGCAGGGGAAAGTTGAGCACAGGTTCACGGGACAGAACCACGCGTTTCAGCCCAGACATTTCATTTGAATTTGCCAAGCCTTTAGAACTAATTCTCGGCCGGGCGCGGTGGCTCAAGCCTGTAATCCCAGCACTTTGGGAGGCCGAGACGGGCGGATCACGAGATCAGGAGATCGAGACCATCCTGGCTAACACGGTGAAACCCCGTCTCTACTAAAAATACAAAAAAAAAAACTAGCCGGGCGAGATGGCGGGCGCCTGTAGTCCCAGCTACTCGGGAGGCTGAGGCAGGGGAATGGCGTAAACCCAGGAGGCGGAGCTTGCAGCGAGCTGAGATCCGGCCACTGCACTCCAGTCCGGGCGACAGAGCGAGACTCCGCCTCAAAAAAAAAAAAAAAAAAAAAAAAAAAAGAACTAATTCTGAGTTGCTGCAAACACCAGGGTGGGAAAATCAAAAAGTACCTCTGTGGAGTGGCCGCCCGACACATCCAGGAGAGGCGTCCTGTAGGGCCCCACAGGGCTCCTCGACATTCTAGATTAAAAGAGACTTTAGGGCCGGGCACAGTGGCTCACACCTGTAATCCCAGTACTTTGGGAGGCCAAGGCGGGTGGATCACCTGAGATCAGGAGTTCAAGACCAGCCTGGCCAACATGGTGAAACCCCCTCTCTACTAAAAATACAAAAAATTAGCCAGGTGTGGTGGTAAGCCCTGTAATCCCAGCTACTTGCGGGGCTGAGGCAGGAGAATTGCTTGAGCCTGGTAGGCGGAGGTTGCACTGAGCAGAGATCATGCCATTGCACTCCAGCCTGGGTGACAGAGTGAGACTTTGTCTCAAAAAAGATACTTTAGCAAGATGCAATGAGAATGCTCAGATTGCATGTGGTTGAGATAAACAGGCTCCCCCACCACTCCCACCACACATATCCTCTTCTTAGCTAATAGGGCTTAAAAAGACTCTCCCAGAGCCTAATCACGGTATCAGGAAAGTCAGGCCCTCATAACCTACAATTCTACAACAGCTGCTGAGCACTTTTTTTTATTTTTTGAGACAGGGTCTCCCTCTGTTGCCCAGGTTGGCACTCAGTAGTGTGATCCTGGCTCACTGCGACCTCCACTTTCCAGGTTCAAGCAATCCTCCCACCTCAGCCTCCCAAGTAACTGGGGCCAGGTCTCACTATGTTGCTCAGGCTGGTTTCGAACTCCTGACCTCAAGCGATCCTCCTGCCTCGGCCTCCCAGAGTGCTGAGATTACAGGTGTGAGCCACTGTGCCTGGCTGTGAGCTGCAGTTTTCACAGAAAACCAACCAGGGCTCCAAAGGATCCAGCAATTTAAAACAGTGCAACATTCCAAAGTGCAAGGTGAAGTTGTCTTCTCCTCAGCGCTTTCTGAACCAAGGAAATATTCAGCTGATGCACCTTCCTGCCCCCGAAGGCATAGCGGCCTCTCCCCTTCCCACTGACAAGGGGCATGTCTTCTTCTCTTCAGCAAAACTATAGGCTTGAAGGCCAGCCTGGCTGTTGTCTTGAGAGAAAAGTTTCCAGATTCCTCAGCCCTGTCTTAGCACAGCAACCAGCAAGGAAGGCTGTGCTGCTCAGAGCAAATCACTGGGCTTGGTGAGCCTCCAGGTAGGGTTGGGTGCCAGGGCTGGGCTGAGGGCAGCCTGGGTGTCTCGGGTCACTTGGGCTCCTGTGCCCTGGTTTCTTCATCCATAGGGAGGAGAGGATATTAGAGAAAATATGTGTGAAGGCTAAATGGGTCAATATGAGCATCTTCCCCCCGGGCACCTGCTAAGCACTTCATAAACATGAACCATCATGGCATGGGGCCGGCGGGGCTACTCTTTGCCATAGGGGAGAGAATGGAAGAGACATCTCGAAAAAGGCAAACAGAAGTAGGACTCCTCATTCCTCTCTCAGGGACGCTCTGAAAGCGAAGGGAGGAGCGATTGCTCTCCAGCCACCAGCCATCCCTGTGCCCCGGGGAGCAGTTCCAGAAAAGCACACACAGGAAAGCATTCACAGTGATTCCAGGGTGGTGTGGCTGTGGAGGCTGCTCCAGACAGGAATGCAGGGCAGTTGTGCCCTGGAGGCCCTGGCGGGGAGTGCAGAATGGGCTGCCACGGCCTGGAGCTGCACAAGGACCCCCACAAGGCTCCAGAGAAGGCGCCTAGGAGCCCAGCAGGCGAAGAGAGGCTCAGGCCTGTGGTGGCAGGGGTTTTGGGGGTGGGGGTGTCTCAGAAGAGGCAGGGACACCCCCAGCCCCTAGCCCCAGCTCAGCAAGCTGAGCTGTGTGGGTTCTCAGATGGCCACGTAGCCCGCAGCCCCAACAACCGAGAGGCCATGCCAGGGACAGCACCTGGGGGGCAGTACCCTCCAAGGACCCCCTGAAGTAGGGATCCCCCATCCACACCTCAGAACTGCATTCTTGAACCCAGTTAGCTCAACTTTGCTCTAGCCAAGTCCCCAAAATGCCCATAGACACCCCAATGCCACCAGATCTGAAAAAAGTTTTAGAAAGGGCAAGTTAGCGTAGAAAGATAGGATGCTCTGGACCAACTGCAGTTCAATTATCTTAATTTTGCCAACTTGATAAAAACAGATGACCCTGTGATGATATTACCAGGGTCCCTCCCAGGCCTTACAAGAGACTCAAGTGGGTGGGGAGCCTAAAGATTCTTTGGTCTCCCCGTAAGTCCTTGTCTACTTGTAAGAGCTAAAATCAAAAGGAAACTGGGGATATGAAGAATTTTCCTCCCAATTATATCTCTGCTCAATTCTATTTGCTGAACCTAAGGTCTGGTCTCCATTTATAGGAAGGCTTAACCGCTTGCTTTGAAAGAAAAAGTAGATTGGGTAGTAAAGAGCTGCATATTAGTGAATTAAAGCTTGCTTACAAAAACCTCATCAAAAATGGGATTTGAGGCAGGTTCATAAAATACAGTTTATCCTTAAATGTTCCCTTGGAAACGATTGTGTAGGATGTGAACATTAATCTCTGAGACCTTGGACTTTAAATTCTTAATCTAATTGTTGCCTATTTGCTTAGGCTTCCTGACCTTTCATTGCCGAGCGGTTTATTGTTACAAGCTTTCTGCTTTATAGGGTAGTTTTTAAATTTTTAACTACGCTGGGGCAACACATAGAGAATATCTCATAACGGCTGCAAACACAATCTTGGGCAAAATAAAGCCACTGCAGGTTAATTAAGAAATTTAGAAGATTCTTTCACAGACAACTCTGTGCCCTGAGAGGAAAGGTTATAATTAAGATAGATTCAGTGTCATTGGGATCATTTAAAATGCCAACGCTTCAAAAACTGAAGACAATAAAGTCAGCAGGAGAACACATACTGTGCGTTCAAAGGGTTTATTGGATGAACTGACCTTGCTAAGAACAAGGAAAAAGGAACTTTTGTTCTTCCCACCACTGTCTTCACACCTGCAGCCCCGATCTCCATTCCTAAGGCAAGGAAGATGCACTTAAGCTTTCCCCATGACTTTCAGGGATTAGAGCAATCTCCTTCTCAGATGTTAAAAAGTCCAGACCCTCTGACTCAAAGTGCAAACGTCTCATTCGATGGAAAGCTTCCACGGCGCAGGCCTGAGCTGGGTTTGGCAGCTCTAAGTTCATTTCTGGCTTCTCCAGGGCAGGGTGAAGGGTAGGACAGGCAGGGAAAAGGGGCTTCTTGCTTGAGGTTGTGGCCATCTGGTGCTGTGGCAGTGGTGGTGTCATGATGACGGTTTGGAGGGCTGCTCTTGTGGGTTCTTCAGGCGCACAGACAGCTGGGGACATTGGACATGGCCCCTCCCTGGAGGGAGCAAAGCAGCCTCTGGCTGACTTCCTAGGGCTGGCCCTCATGCCCTGCTTCCACGCCACAGAGTGCCTGTCTGTTGGGGTCCCCTCTCTGGAAAAAGATCTTCTTGGGCAGACACATCTTTGAAGTCGGCTCCGCCCTGGCTCACAGTTTCCCCTCCCCTCCAGCAGTTCAGGTGCCACCCCCTGAAGCACCAACTCTCTGTTGCTGGGGACAGCGTCCGCCATCTCTTGCCTTCAGACTTTTCCAGGTGAGAACCAGGGGGTGGTCTCGGGGTGGGGGGGCACCCGACCCAGGGGCTCATCTGCAGCTCCCACAAGGCCCTTCATCCTGCCCTGTTCTTCTGCCCCAGGGCCTGGGGACCTCCCCTCCTCAGCAAACATCCCAGCAGCAGAACGTATCCTTGGGCAGTGGGAGCCGGGACTGCAGTCTATTCTCTTACACTGACTGCTGTTTTCAAAGAAATCATCTTTTTTTCCTACCAGTCTCATCTCTTATTTATTTATTATTTAGACAGAGTCTCGCTCTATCACCCAGGCTGGAGTGCAGTGGCGCAATCTCAGCTCACTGCAACCTCTGCCTCCGGGTTTAAGTGATTCTCCTGCCTCAGCCTCCGGAGTAGCTGGGATTATAGATGCGTGCCACCACACCTGGCTAATTTTTATATTTTTAGTAAAGATGGGGTCTCACCATGTTAGTGAGGATGGTCTCAAACTCGTGACCTTGGGTGATCCACCTACCTCGGCCTCCCAAGGTGCTAGGATTACAGGCGTGAACCGCCGTGCCCAGCCCATTCTCATCTCTTTTAGATTAAAAGTAGATGAAAAGTGAGTGACATGCAGGGGCTGCAGAATCAGCTTTGGGCCCACCCTCAGCAAGTTCTGCCCGGATGGCCTCACACCACTTTCTAGAACAGAGAGGCCATGGTGACGTATGGTTCTCAGCTTCAGGGCCTCACTTGACATTCTTAGATAACATGGAAAGTCCATAATGTATGAAATTATACTTTATTATGATCTGAGGGAAATTCTTCATAGTGCAAATTAACAGAATGCAAATTCTTTACATTCTGGTATCATTGACTGATACGGGAAGTCAAGGCTGGCTGGAGTGCAAATCACCATGGCCATGTACAGTGTTGGACATCCACTGTGCAAAGGCTTTTCATGAACATCTGATCCTCTATAGACATTGAGTTCACAATCTGGAGTCACAGACATTACCTTCCAGGTGAGGAAACAGACACAGGGACATCATGTGACCTGCCCAAGGTTAACCAGCTTCTAAGTGGTAGAGTTGAGGTCAGACCTCAGAGCTATTCTGTCTCAAAGCTTGTTTTATCATACACCCTCTGGCTTGATAATTATTATGAAAATATCCCTTATGCTAGTGCTTGAGGCTGCTGTCACCTCTGTCTGCTGCTTCTTCCTCCAGAGCCCTGAGCAAATCAATCAACTCAGTAAATGTGTTCATGATGGCTTAGATTGGCCTAACGTTAAACACAGCTCCTAAACTTGGGGAGAGCATTGAAGGCCCTTAGGGCTTCACTGGGGAAGCAACCTACTATCTGGGAGACAGTGAGAGAGCAGGGCAGGCTGTGGAACAGCAGGGACAAGTGTGCAGTGGAGGCTGTAAGTGGCAAGAGGGAAGTCACTGGAACTGAGGGTCGTGGTGGGTTGAGGAGGAGGAGGGCTTTGAGGTAATCATGGAAGCAGAGATAGGAGTGCGTGGAGGAGCACAAGGAGGTGACTCACGGGCAGGCTCTCCCAGCTCAGGTGCAGGTGGCTAGCAGGGACATAAGCAGGGATTGAGGAGGGCTGTGGCTCATTTTCCTGGAGCTTCCATCACAAAGCACCACCAACTGGGTGCTTAAACAGCAGAAGCTGATTACCTCAGAGTCCGAGGCTAGAATTCCAAGGTCAAGGCATCAGTAGGGCCATGCTCCTGCTGAAACCCACAGGGGCTTCTTCCTTGCCTCTCCCAGCTTCTGGTGTTGCCAGCAACCTTTGGCATTCCTCGGTGTGCAGCTGCACCACTCCAACCTCCGCCTGCATTGCCTTGTGGCCCTCCCGCCCTGCGTGTCTGGGTCTTTTCTCTGCTCATAGGAGCACCAGTTGTTTGGGATTAGGGGCCTGCATACTTCAGTATGACCTCACCTAACCTTAACTAATCACATCTGCAACAGCCCATTTTCCAACTAACGTCGCATTCTAAGGTATGGAGGCTAGGACTTTATATATTTTTGAGGGGAACACACTCAACTCTTGACCTGGAAAACCTTTGCTGGCTCCTCATAGCTTAGAGTTCAAGTCTAAGGACAAAGGGGCACTCGGGGTCGCTCAGTCTGTCCTCAACCCTCTCTCCCTTCTTCCCGTTGGTCAATCTCCTACTCACTTTGCATCAAGCTTCCTGGCCTCCCAGGCCAGGAGCACACTGTGGTCTTGGTGGGCGCTGCCTCCTGTCCCCACACTCCCCACTCCCTCTGATGAGGAGCTCTTCATAGATCATGCTCACTGTCACCTCCTTCTCTGTGCCTTGCTTCAGCCTTCACCTGGAGGAATGAGGAATTCTCCCACAGCATCTTCCTTAGAGCCCTGTCACAGCATTTACTGTGTGATGCAGTTACCTGTTACCTAGCTGTGATCCCATTTTAGCTCAGCCAATCACCCACTTTGGGCCTGGGACTCGCTGAGTGATAGGCTTGTTAGGATTGGAGGCTATGTTCCCAACCAGCCCCCTAGAACCCCTGAACTCCTGATCTGGTTGAAGTAAAATGTTGCATTTGATGACTGGCCAAACAGTGTGATATCTGAAAGAAGATGTCATCTTCCCACACGGTAGGGGGCGAGTGCTTCAGAGTGCAGGCCAGGGGTCCGCAGGTGACGTCTGCCAGGCAGGGCACCTGGGAGGAGAAGTGATGGGGGTCACGGGTCTGGCTGTTTTGGGACAGCAGTAGGGTTGTGAGGAAGAGGGAAGCAGAAGGAAAAGAAGGAGGGGAAGGGAATGCTAGGCAGCTACCATTGAAAAGGAAGAGGAGCTGTTTTGCCCAAAACCTTAGAAGGACCCAAGGTGGGGGACAGAGTTTGGTGGGGGAGCAGGTTCTAAGTGTGCCGCATGGAATACAGAATAAGAAATTGCATCTGGAGATAATGTTTCTTGGGGAGTGATAGATTCTTACCAAAGACAGATGAAGTAGTAGAATCACTCTGGTTCCACGCAGGAAGCCATGCTTGGTTTCTCCTGCTGCACAGATCAGCAGTGCCATCTATTGGAGCTTGGAGTAAAGTGTGTGGTCTGGAACGCATGAAGACTGAATCCTCTTCACACCCAAAGCCACAATGACTGCATTAGTATGTGTTCAGTATGACCTACTGCAGATTAGGATTGAACTGTAATGAGAAAGGACATTATGCATGGCTAGAATGTCTTTTCATTTAAAACGGTTGGGGGCGGGGTGAAGGGAGAAAACTGTGTTCTTTAGCTCTGAATGACATTTTATCGTTCAGAAATGAGAATTATGTGCCTCCCAGGCCTGAGGTCAGCACAGGCACCACCCTGCCCTCGTGAGATGCGGTGTGGAAAGCTCAGAGCAGCTTGTGCACACTCCCATGTTGTAGAGAATCTCTTCACACACGCATTCTGAGAGATGATAGGGAGAGAACTTTGAGTTTATGCAATTTCCCAGAACACTCAAAAGTCCATGTTTTTCTTTTTATTTTGAGTTAATGGTAAATGTTATCTCTGCCATCCCAGTGGCAGGCACTTTTTTGTTCCTCCCACCTCTCCTTGACTGTAGGTGCTCCCCATGAGGGTGGTCCTCAGCCCTTGTCCCTCGAATCCCACGGCTTTACCTGCCATGGACATGCTGATGATACATGCATCTACATCTGCTCCCCCCACACCCCATCTCTCGGCTTCCAAATCCACCTGCCTAAATGCCTATCAATCATCTCCATCCAGATGACCTGCACGCACCTAAAACTCAACACATCCAAAGTCAGTTCAGTATCCCCCTTAAATCTGTCCTCTTACTTTCTTTTCCTTGGCTGAAGGCATAACGCCCACCAGGTTCCCCAAGCCAGAAATCCTGGAACCATTCATTCTTGACTCTTTTATCTCTTGAACCACAGCGGCTTCATCCGTAAGGCACAGTCCTGGGACTATGCAGAGGGCAATGGTTTACACAGATAATTCAGGAATCAAGAGTCCTTCAAACAGAAATGATAAAATAAAAAGTAACACTTACATAGTGTGGTTTATGTGGCAGGCACTGCCCTAATAGTGATTTAACTACCATTCAAATGTATTGGTTCATTTATTCAATCAAATTCTCACTGCAGCTCTGAGCTAAGTATGATTATTATTTGTGTTTTATAGATAAGGAAACTGAGGCACAGACTTGTTAAGAAAGTTGATTAAAAGTTCACTGGGGCCAGGCACGGTGGCTCATGTCTGTAATGTTAGCACTTCAGAGGCCGAGGCAGGCAGATCACTTGAGGTTAGGAGTTCGAGACCAGCCTGTCCAGCATGGTGAAATCCTGTCTCTACTCAAAACTATAAAAAAATTAGCCAAGTGTGGTGGCACGCACCTGTAATCCCAGCTACTCCAGAGGCTGAGGCAGGAGAATCACCTGAACCCAGGAGGTGGAGGTTGCAGTAAGCCAAGATCTTGCCACTACACTCCAGTCTGGGCAACAGAGCGAGACTCCATCTCAAAAACAAACAAACAAAAAAGTCCATTGGATGGTTGGGTAAAAATATATCATTGCTGCCTTTTGGGAGCTCATAGCTGTAGAGGAGAATTAGGCAGCAAACAACCACCTGTGTGGAAGTGCTGTAATGGGGGCATGTGGAAGGCTCCCCAAGGACAGGGATACACTCACATATGTCTGAGATGACACAGGGACCTGCACACAGGAAGGATGAACGTTAGTTTGAGTCTCCCGTTTCTCAATCCCAGTGTGTGGGATTTAACTCAAGCCTATCACATTTCATTCAAGCCTCATTAGGGGTGTGTCATTCATGGTAGGCTTATTATGTTGTAGGAACAACCCCCGAATCCCAGGGACCTCATACACTAAAGGTTTGTTTTCACTGACACCACACATCAGTGCAGGTCAGCTGGGGCAAAGCTCAGTGCCATCTCTCAGGATCCCGGGCTGATGGAGGCTCTGGCTGGACACAATCGCTGCAGCAGTGATAAGGGAGTGTAGCGACTCACACACGGCCTCTTAAAACTTCCATCTGGAACCAACATAAGTAACTCCTGCCAGGTTTTGTTGGCCAAGAGAGTCGCATGGCCACATGGGACATCAAAAGACATGAGGAATTATAACCCTACCAGGTCCCTGAAGAAGGCAAAGTAGAGTATTTATGGACTACCCTAATGGCTGCCATGGCGATGGGGAGTGGAAGTATGTTCTCTGAACATGGAGCATTCGGGACTGGTGCCTGACTCAGGTGTGGAACCTAAGCAGCCTTGGCAGCAGGTGGGAGGAAGCTGTGCTGAGATGGGCCCACATTCCCATGGTGGCAGGACAGGGGGCAGTGATGCCAAGCATGGAGCTAAAAATAACTAGACTTGGCAGTACGCAGTGGCTCATGCCTGTAATCCCAGCACTTTGGGAGGCAAGCAGATCATGAGGTCAGGAGATTGAGACCATCCTGGCTAAGAAGGTGAAACCCTGTCTCTACTAAAAATAGAAAAAAATTTAGCCAATCATGGTGGTGGGCACCTGTAGTCCCAGCTGCTCGGGAGGCTGAGGCAGGAGAATGGCGTGAACCTGGGCGGCACAGTTTGCACTGAGCTGAGATTGCGCCACTGCACTCCAGCCTGGGTGACAGAGCAAGACTCCTTCCCCCCCTCCAAAAAAAATAAATACATAAGAATAAATAAATAACTAGACTTTCCTAGCTCTTACTAGGTGCCTGTCACTGCCTTAAGTGCTTTACATATATCAGCTCACTTGACTCTCAAGCGTAAGGCCCTAATAATTGTAGAGCTGCAGAAGAATTCCTCTTCAGAATAATTCCTCTTGGAGGGTTTCTAGTATCTAACTTGTCTCTTCTTTTCCCTCTAACATCTCACCAATATGTTGTGCAACATCCTGAACCCAAAGCAAAGTTGATAGACTGAGTAACCATATTCTTTTGTAACAGGGTATATTAGTTTGGTGGGAGCGGGAGGATATGACCCTTCTTCCAATTTCCATTTGGAATGTGGCTTCAAGAGAGTGAAGTTGGCCAGTATCCTGTCTTCAGGACAAACATTTGTACCCAGGGATTTGCACAGTGGCTAGAGAGACACCTAGCAAACAATTTGAGCTTATTAATCACTGGGGTTCACACATGAGTAAATTTGTTGAATGAATTTGTGTGGCCTTTGACAGAAGCCAGATTGTTGAAGGGACAGTGGAAGCCTTAGAGAGAATGTGTAGTCAGCAACTGAGCATGAGGGTGGAGCTAGAGAAGCCTGGTTTGGCGTTCTAGGCGCAATGATACTCAAACTAAGCCACCCTGTTCATTGTCTGCTGCTGAAACAGAATATACAGGCTGGGTAATTTTATTTTTAAAAAGAGATCTATTTGGCTCACAGAAGCTGGGATGTCCAAGACTAAGAGCTGCATCTGGCGAGGGCCTTCTTGCTGCATCATAAGATGGCAGAAGGGCATCATGCGGTGAGAGACCCTGGGAGAGTACTTTTTAGAGGCAACCAATGTTAACTGAGAGAAACCCTGAGGGAGACATCACTTGTACACTCCTTTTTTCCTTTGGAATTTGTATTAAGTTCATCATTTCAGCCGGGCGCGGTGGCTCAAGCCTGTAATCCCAGCACTTTGGGAGGCCGAGACGGGCGGATCACAGGGTCAGGAGATCGAGACCATCCTGGCTAACATGGTGAAACCCCGTCTCTACTAAAAAATACAAAAAAAAAAAAACTAGCTGGGTGAGGTGGCGGGCACCTGTAGTCGCAGCTACTTGGGAGGCTGAGGCAGGAGAATGGTGTAAACCCAGGAGGCGGAGCTTGCAGTGAGCTGAGATCCGGCCACTGCACTCCAGCCTGGGTGACAGAGCGAGACTCCATCTCAAAAAAAAAAAAAAAAAAAAAAAAAAAAAAAAA
>NC_045451.1:67853005-67865165 GCF_002776525.5 Piliocolobus tephrosceles | reverse complement strand
TTTTTTTTCACTGGGTGTGGTGGCTCACGCCTGTAATCCTAGCACTTTGGGAGGCTGAGGTGGGCGGATCATGAGGTCAAGAGATCAAGACCATCCTGGCCAACATGGTGAAACCCTGTCTCTACTAAAAATACAAAAATTAGCTGGGCGTGGTGTCGGGCGCCTGTAGTCCCAGCTACTCAGGAGGCTGAGGCAGGAGAATTGCTTGAACCTGGGAGGTGGAGGTTGCAGTGAGCCGAGATTGTGCCACTGCACTCCAGCCTGGTGACAGAGTGAGACTCCCTCTCAAAAAAAAAAAAAAAAAAAAGTTCGCAGAAAATTCTAACAAAACTTTTCACGAGTGTAAACATCTTGGTGATGAATTTACTCTAGTGAGTGCAAATGTCTATGAGGTTTTTTTTGCGGGAATGATAAAAATGTTTTAACATTACTGTAGCAATGGTTGCATAACTAGTAAATTTACTATTAAAAGTCATTGAGTTGTACTCTTAAAAAATAAATGGATTTAATTGTATTCAAATTATATCTCAATGAAGCTTTTAACGTCAGTTTACTCCATATATAGATTCATGTAGATATAGCTATAACACGTAGCTAGAAACATAGAAACAAATACAGATACAGGCAGAGAGTAAGTAACACAGAGGTAATAACAAAAATAACTTCCTGATTATCTGCTATATATTAGGTACTTAAGGATGTTATACTTATTGATAACAACTTTTCCAGACAGGCATTAGGGATCCCGTTTTACAGATTAAAAAACCTGCAGCTCAGAAATGTTGGGTGGAACTGATAGTAACGGGGAGGGTGGGGATTTGAGCTTGGGTCATCGAAGGCCTGTTCTGGGTCCACTTTATTGCCTCTATTATGAGAATATCCCCAAATATCCCCAAGTAATCCAGCCTGGGAAGCCAGAGAACCAGAGCTTCCTAGCATTCTATCCTGGGATGCAAGTCAAGGAACCATGGCTGATACCTGAAAGGAGGAGAAAGAGGGGAGATTTAGACAGTGGTTCGAGCCTCAGTGTGAGTCAGTGGACAAACATCCCTTCTAGAAACAGTGTCAAGTTCTGAGGAATGCCTGTCCTCCCACTCCGTGCGCAGCCCGGGACTCCTGCTCCCTCCTGTGCCTCAGTCTCCCGATTTGGGTCTTCCTCTCGCTCCCGTGCCACACCCAATATGTTCATTCCAACCCAGCCTTGCAACGAAGCCCTCCAGCCACCACTGCTACCTAAAATCATCCCAGAGTTTACAGTTCCGATAGAACTGCAGCAAGGTCAGGACATCGGGAACTACCAGAGCAAGTTCTCCAAACCTGTTCCCTTTTAAAGGGTTAAGGGTAATATGTACAGGTGATGATTGCTTTTTACAAAGTTCAAAAGAACCTGGAGGGAACGGTGTGAAAGCGAGAGCTGGAGGTTTTTTGAGAAGATGGTAAAAGGAGTCAACGGCACCACAAAGCCCTGCTGGGGCCTCGGTCCCCCACCAGCCCACACCTCCAGCAATCAGAGCCACACTAAGCCCCTGGCTGTAGTCTTGATAAAGTTTGCCTTGTTATCTTGAAAGAGAAAGACTTTGGGTTAGTTTGCTTTGCTTTGCTTTGCTTTGCTAAGGCTTTTATCAAAAGATAAGGCAAGCCGACTTGTGTGGAGGTTGTAGGGATCACCACTGCTAACATTGATAGGTTCAGGACAGGCAGACTGCTTACCCTGACGGCTTCCTTTAGCTAGAAATCAGGGAGCATGAAAACGAACAGATTTGAGGATGTGTCCACTTCCTCTTCCTCCTTCTTCCTCCTTCTGCTCAGAAATAAGCAGGCTCTGCAATAACAGTCTCAGAAGATGGAGAAATTGTCCCAGGTTGGGCCCGGAATTGGCTCTGTGATGCAAACTAGGAATCGCGAGGTGTATTTCTTTGCGCCTTTGGAACACTTGGGAGGCCCCCGAAAGAGCACCATGTTAGTGCCCTCGGGCCATCTACCATCCTTCTGCCATTCGCTTTACCTTGTTCTATTACCTTCTTCATGATCTGCTCGCTTGCAAAGTATCGATTTAGTAGTCAGATGTGAGTTAATTTAATTAAATCCTAGGAAGTGCTGGAGATGGAATTTCTTCAATGGCTTCTTTTCTGGCACAAAACGAAATGCCCCAAACACTCAGGGAAACACAGTCGTTAAAGTGGTGTCTCTCTTGCTTACAGTTTAATCATTTCTTTTTTTTCCTTGCCTAACATTAAGTAGTACTTTGATTAAAGGTCACCCTTACACCTTAATAACGAAAACTGCCTACATTTCCCAAGTATGTTTATATTTCATTTCACGTCACCAAGTAATCAAGTCCTTTCTTCATGTGACACCCCCTAACTTTCTTACTAAATGACTGACATTTTATCCGAAACTTCGCCTTGGGAATGGGAAGAAGAAACAACATGTTCATCAATGGGTTGGTTCTTTTTGCTTGACACGCCATCACTAAAAAGTCACTGATACATAACTCAAAATTATGGAGATTACACCACTGCACTCCAGCCTGGTGACAGAACAAGACTCTGTCAAAAAACAAAACAAAACAAAACAAAAACCACCTCTCAATAATGGGAATTTGAGGGCCCGGGTGTGGTGGCTCATCCTGTAATCCCCACAATTTGGGAGGCTGAGGAGACTGGATCACCTGAGGTCAGGAGTTCGAGACTAGTCTGGCCAACATGGTGAAACGGTGTCTCCACTAAAAATACAAAAGTTAGCCAGGTATGGTGGCATGCACCTGTAATCCCAGCTACTCGGGAGGCTGAGGCAGGAGAATCGCTTGAACCCAGGAGGCGGAGGTTGCAGTGGGCAGAAATCACTCCATTGCACTCCAGCCTGAGCGACAAGAGTGAAACTGTGTCTGTCTCAAAAAAAAAAAAAAAGAAAAGAAAAGAAAGAAAGAAAGAAAAGAAAAGTTACTGTCTTGAGACTGAAGAGTGGGTGTTGAGAGGAGATGGAATGGGGTTAGAGGAAGACCCTTGGACAAGTCCTGTATTTCGGGATGGGTAGGGATGGGAAAATGGTATAGAGCTACGGCAGAGACTGCTATTTGCCTACCTGGCAATTATTCACCTTGAAATTATTGCTTAGGTAAGGAACTTTGATTTTGTTTTGTGTGAATAAATCCCCCACCTAACAAATTACATTGCCCAGCTTCCCTTGATGCCAGGCTGGGGCACATTCTGGCCAAAGAGATGTAAGTAAAAATGTGGAACTTGGAAATAAATTAACTTAGCAGAAGCTGAATCTGGAAGTCACCCCTTCTTCATTCTTTTCCTGCTTGTTGCCCCAAATGCAGACATGGTGGTTGAAGCTCCAGCAGTCACACTGGGCCCTGAGTAATATTCAGGTGAAGCCTCTAAGTGAGAATGATGGAGCAGAAAGAACGAAATACCCTGGGTTCCCGAAGATTTTCTGGAAAGTCCTTATCAGTCCTGGACTAGCCACCTGTGGAGCTCTTCTGTGTGAGAAAACAAACACTTGTGTGTTTAAGCCATGATTGTATTGGATTTTCTTTTATATGCAGTTGAATTTTATATGAACTGATATAAAAGTGAACAGAGTCAATGGCAAAGAAAAGCAGGCCAGAAGGTGAACTTGTCAATTGCAAATAGGGCCAGGAAATTAGAGCATGCTTGAGGTTAAAAGACACACAATAAGGAGGAAAGTGTTTTTGATACGTGTGACTGAATGGCTATCAAGGTGATGTCCTCAAATCCACCTTCCTTTAAAAACTCCTTGTTCCTTTAAGATCAAATTGAAATGCATCGGTCCCCACCCCATCTGCCTCACCTACCACGGGGAGTCTGTGCCTGCCGCCATCTCCAGAGCGTCTCCCGGAGGGTTCCACCATGGTCCCTGCTCACTTCTTGTTCAGAATCCCTGTCCTGAGGACCTCTCAGGGGCCAGGCAGCAATTTGCCCCTTTCTTCTTCTTCACCTCCTCACCCTGGACTCACCTCCTGCCTCATCCCACAGAGCTTCTCTAACACAAGGCGATTTCAGCAGAGTGAGGTTTTGAAGTGCAACAGAACACACCCCTGTTGTACAATTCCTCCACCTACAACTACAAAGAAATCACATTTGTGTGTGTGTGTGTGTGTGTGTGTAGTAGTGACAGGGTTTCACCATGCTGGCCAGGCTGTTCTCGAACTCCTGACCTCCAGTGATCCGTCAGCTTCAGCCTCCCAAAGTGCTGGGATCACAGGCGTGAGGCACCGCGCCTGGACAAGAAACCACATTCTATGCCAGTTCCCTCATGGCCCGACCTCCCGCCATTTTGCTTGAACCCCTCTCCCTGCCAAGACCCTGTCCTCTCCTCTGTCAACTCTCCCATCCAGTCCAGGCCATCTCACAACCTCATCTTCCCAGCTTCTCTATTAGGGAAACATTTAAGGGTTGCATCATCACTTTAAAAAATACTCTCTTGAGCAGGGAAATTTGGTTTTCTTTGTTGTAACCCTTGCCTGTGCAGATTACCTGCGGGAGAACTCATCACAGCCAAAGGGCTCATATGGTGTTTTACAAAACAAAAGGGACCTGAATCCCAAATCTCCATCCTGGCAACATGAAAGAACAGGCTAAAGCTTTGAAATGAAGGTTTCTTTTAACTCGAGTCAGATCTCAAACTTGGGCAGTTTCACGCTCCCTCCAAGTGGAAGCAGTCAGCGGAACACTGCTGTTTTCATATGGCCAGAGCAGGGGCCCAGGACTCGTGATTCCTATTTCTCTTCCTGATACACATGACAAAGTGTTAATATTGCTTAGACAGTAAACCCTTGCACATTAATGATTAATTAATATCCTCATATAAAAGTAGCCATGCAAGTTATTCAAAAAAGAAAACATACATATGGGCAATTACTTAATTAATTTATTATTTTATTTATTTCTTTATTTATTTTTGAGACGGAGTTTCGCCTCTGTTGCCCAGGCTGGAGTGCAATGGCAAGATCTTGGCTCACTGCAACCTCTGCCTCCCAGGTTCAAGTGATTCTCCTGCCTCAGCCTCCTGAGTAGCTGGGATTACAGGCATACGCCACCATGTCTGGCTAATTTTTTGTATTTTTAGTAGAAACGGGGTTTCACCATGTTAGCCAGGCTGCTCTCGAACTCCTAACCTCAGGTGATCCGCCTGCCTTGGCCTCCCAAAGTGCTGGGACTACAAGTATGAGCCACCGTGCCTGGCCCAATTATTATTATTTTGAGAGAGAGTTTCATTCTTGTTGCCCAGGCTGGAGTGCAATGGCAAGATCTCGGCTCACTGCAACCTCTGCCTCCTGGGTTCAAGCCATTCTCCTGCCTCAGCCTCCCTAGTACCTGGGATTACAGGCATGTGCCACCCCGCCTATCTAATTTTTGGTATTTTTAGTACACAGGGGGTGTCACTATGTTGGCCAGGCTGGTCTCGAACTCCTGACCTCAGGTGATCCACCCCACCTCAGCCTCTCAAGGTGCTGCTATTACAGGTGTGAGCCACCGCTCCTGGCTGAATTTATTACTTAACATCTCTTAGCATTATGCAATACAAAATGCAAATGTAATAACTATGTATACTTTTTATTATAATGTTAGCAAAGGCAACACTTTATTATAATGTTGACAATATGTCAATGTGGGTGAGAGTGGAGAGGAAGTAGCTGTTCTCATACACTGGTAGTGCACATCCTTATTTTGGCTTGTCTCCACCTGCCTCCCAGGCCTCTGAGGGCTTGCAAAAGCTCCAGATACCACAAGAGTAGCTTTACTTCTTAGCATCGCAGCTCATCTTGGCTTCCCCTCTGAAAGCCAGCCTCTGGCATGTGGATCTAGCTTCCCTAGCAGCTGCCCTCTACCTGCAAGGAAAGGGAAGTTAGCACCCCGTGGTCAATGGGAGACAACAGCTGGTCATTTCTCCCCCTCATTTTTTCCAACAGACTGTTCCAAGGCACAGTGGTTCCCTATGACATTTCCAGAAACACTCTCATTGCAAAGCAACTGAGTTTTTGCAAGAAGCTGTGACCAGCTGTGTAAAACATTTCTTTAATTTGCTCTCTTTCCTTCTTATTTCCTTTTTTCCCTCTTTCTTGCTCTCTCAAGACAGCAAACCCCCAATAGACTATTCACATGTAAGCTATGTATCCGACTCAGTTTTCTAAGACACTAGAAAGATGGTAAAGTAGTATAACTTTTTTGGAGGACAGTTTGGCAAAACACATCAAATTGTAAAAGAATGTATGTACTTTTTACTGTGGTAAAATATAAATAACATAAAATCTACCACTGTAACTGTTTTAAGTGTATAGTGCAGTGGCATTAAGTACGTTCACACCGTCGTGCAGTCATCACCGCCATCCAGAGCTTTTTCGTCATTGCAAACTGAAACTCTGTACCCATAAAACAACAGCTCCCCTTTCTTCCTTCCCTCTAGCCCCTGGTAAGCACCAGTCTACTTTCTGTCTCTGGGAATCTGACCACTCTAGGTGCCTCAGGTAAGTGAAACCACAGAGTATTTGTCCTGCTGTGTCTGGCTTACTTCACTTGGCATTCTGTCTTTAAAGTTCATCCATGTTGTACCACAACGTGTCAGAATTCCCTTCCTCCTTCGTAAGTCTGAATAATATTCGGTTATGTATATATATATGTGTGTGTGTGTGTGTGTGTGTGCGCACTACAATTTGTTTTTGTTTTTGAGATGGAGTTTCCCTCTTATTGCCCAGGCTAGAGTGCAATGGCACAATCTCGACTCACTGCAACCTCTGCCTCCCAGGTTCAAGCAATTCTCCTGCCTCAGCCTCCTAGTAGCTGGGATTACAGGCATGCACCACCATGCCTGGCTAATTTTTGTATTTTTAGTAGAGATGGGATTTCTCCATGTTGGTCAGACTGGTCTCGAACTCCTGACCTGAGGTGATCCGCCCTCCTCAGCCTCCCAAAGTGCTGGGATTGCAGGCATGAACCACCTTGCACGGCTTTTGCTATCTTGTAGTTATGTTTTTGATATGCATTAGGGGTTTGGTATTTATAAGTAATAAGAAATAGTAAATAATGAGAAATTTGTTCCTGGTTAGAATTGAGATGGAGTCTCGCTCTGTCACTCAGGCAGGAGTGCAGTGGTGGAATCTTGGCTCACTGCAACCTCTGCCTCCCAGGTTCAAGTCATTATCCTGCCTCAGCCTCCTGAGTAGCTGGGACTATAGGCGCCTGCCACCATGCCCAGCTAATTTTTGTATTTTTAGTAGAGACGCAGTTTCACCATGTTGGCAAGGATGGTCTCGATCTCTTGACCTGGTGATCCACCAGCCTCGGCCTCCCAAAGTGCTAGATTACTGGTGTGAGCCGCCGTGCCCAGCCCTGGTTAGCAGTTTTATGAAAACATTTGAATTTCAGGTCTAGATTAGCAGTAAGTAACGTATTTGGAGAAGTTTGTAAATGTTTGTTTAAGGAGGATGTTCATCACCAGTTTTTTTTTTTTTTTTTTTTTTTTTAAGATCCGAAGTTTGGAAACAATCTACACATCTATTTGTGGGGGTGTGGAAAAGCAAATGGCTTTTGAAGAAATGCAGATAGCAAGTTCATACTAGGCCATCTCTAGAGGATGTGGAACAGAAAGATAGATTTCCAAGTGGAAAGGACTGTTGAAGAAATGTGGTTTGTTTGTTTGTTTGTTTGTTTATTTATTTATTTATTTTTAGAGACAGGGTCTAGTGCTGTCATCCAGGCTGGAGTGCTGTGGTGCCATCATAGCTCACTGCAGCCTTGAACTCCTGGGCTCAAGTGATCCTCCTGCCCCAACTTCTCAAGTAGTTGAGATTACAGGCTTGAGCTGCTACATCCAGCTCTTGAAATGTGTTTTAGAAAGTCTTAGTTCTGGCTGTACATGGTGGCTCACGCCTGTGACCCCAGCACTTTAGGAGGCTGAAGCGGGTGGATCACAAGGTCAGGAGTTCGAGACCAGCCTGGCCAACATAGTGAAACCCCGTCTCTACTAAAAATACAAAAATTAGCTGGGCATGGTGGTGCGCAGCTACTTGGGAGGCTGAGGCAGGAGAATCTCTTGAACCCGGGAGGCAGAGGCTATAGTGAGCCAAGATTTCACCACTGCACTCCAGCCTGGGCAACACCGTTTCAAAAAAAAAAAAAAGAAAGAAGGTCTTGGTTCCCCTGGGAACAAAAAAGAGGGACACTTCTTCCCCTCCATCCACCACTCTTCCTACCCCTATTCTCCCAGAGCAGGAAGTGCTCATCCCATCGGTCAAGGTGTTGGTTAGGTTTCACTTGTTAGTTGGCGGGGACACCGGGCACCAGGGGTCCTACACTCACAGGGCTCTCGCTCTGCTGTGCTCTGTAGTTAAGCTGCTAGGACTCTCAGGAAGACCCAGCTAGGTCTCTGTGCTTCTGCTCTCTCTGATTTTTTATTTGGTCTTCTCTTAGACTAATTCTCCTTCAGGAGCTCTCCACTTCCTCAATCAGTGAGCTAAACGGAGCCTGGCTCTGTGCTAGAGGACTGGCCGTCTCTTCTCTCTCTCTTTCTCTCTGCAGGGTGGGAATGCTTATTAATGTGATAGACAGAACTCTAAGAGTAATCCTCGGGGCCCTCTTCCTTGTGGGTGAAAACAGAATGTGTTTATCACTCCTGTGATTACGTTATGCTATGTGCCAAAGAGAGAATCTGTGAGTGGACCTAATCTAACCATACAAACCCTTTAAGCTTAGAAAGCTTTCTCAGGCTGGTGGCAGAAGGAAAGTCAAAAGAGATTTGAAGCGTAAGCACAGCTCACTGTTGATGGCTTGAAGATAGAAGAGATTACATGTGAGGAGGACCAGAGAGTGGCTTCTAGGAGCTGAGAGCAGTCCCAAGACAATGTTTAGCATGGAAATGGGGACTTTCACCCTGCAGCCATGTGGAATTGAATTCTTCCAGTGAGCTGAATGAGGCCGAACGCAGATTCTCCCTGTTTCCAGAGAAGAACCCAGCCTTTGAGACCCTAAGCAGGGAACCCAAATGAGCTCACCTAGACTTCTGACCTTATTAACTGTGAGTTAATAAGTGAGTGTCCTTTTAAGCTGCTGGTTTGTGATAATTTGTTACACACAACAGAATACGAATACAATGACCTATTTATCCTATCACTATTTAAACAGTACTGGCTACTGGGATTCCACTGAGCCTGTTTTCTCATCTATAAAACAGGAACACTAACACCAGATGGGTTAAATGAGACAACGAATGTAGAAAAAAAACTTCGTAGATTGTAAAGTGTTAAAGAAAATTGTGAACTATTCTTGTTATCATTACTGAGCATGTACTTGAACTGGGCCCAGTTGGTGGCCTGGTGTCATCATTTTTTTACCCATTAAGAGTGGGCAGGCTGGGCACGGTGGCTCATGCCTGTAATCCTAGCACTTTGGGAGGCCGAGGCGGGTGGATCAGGAGATCGAGACCATCCTGTCTAACACGGTGAAACCCTGTCTCTACTAAAAATACAAAATAATTAGCCGGGCGTGGTGGCGGGCTCCTGCAGTCCCAGCTACCCAGGAGGCTGAGGCAGGAGAATCACTTGAACCCAGGAGGCGGAGCTTGCAGCAAGCTGAGATTGCAGCGCCACTGTACTCCAGCCTGGCAACAGAGCAAGACTCCGTCTCAAAAAAAGAAAAACAAACAACAATAAAAAAAAAAAAACAGTCACAGCTCATGTAAACTTTGAGTCTGAGTGTGTGTGTGTGTGTATATGTGTGTGTATGTGTGTTTGTATGTGTATGTGTGTATGAGTGTGTGTATGAGTGTGTGTGTATGTGTGTGTATGTGTGTGTATGCGTGTGTGTGCGTGTGTGTGCGTGTGTGCGTGTGTGCGCGTGTGTGCGTGTGCGCGCGCGTGTATGTGTGTGTATGTGTGTATGAGTGTGTGTGTATGTGTGTGTATGTGTGTATGTGTGTATGTGTGTGTATGTGTGTGTATGTGTGTATGAGTGTGTGTATGTGTGTATGTGTGTATGTGTGTGTATGTGTGTGTGTATGTGTGTGTATGTGTGTATGTGTGTGTATGTGTGTGTATGTGTATGTGTGTGTGTGTGTGTGTGTGGGGTATGCTAGGATGTGATGAAAATGACACTTTACCTCTGTCTTCTTCCTCCTCCTAAGATCCATAACCCCAATCTAATCATGAGAAAACAGAAAAAAAAAACCAGACAAATTCCAGGAGATAAACATCCTACAAAATTCCTGATCAGTACTCCTCAAAACTGTCCCAGTCATCAAAAACAAGGAAAGTCTGAGAAACTTTCATAGCCAAAAAAAAAAAAAAAAGAAAATGAAAAGACAAGCACATACTAGCGGAAAATGGAAAAACATGCCTGATAAAGAATTTATACCCAGAATACATATAGAACTTCTATATTTAATTTTATATTTAATATTTTATTTAATATTGGGAAGACAAACAACGGAATTAAAAAGAAAAGAGTCAAAAGACTTGAACAGACACTTCACCAAAGATTATACAAATATCAAATAAGCACAGGAAAAGATGGTCAATATCATATTATATCTTTTATCATTAGTAAATGCAAATTAAACTACAATGAGATAGTATTGCTAGAATTGTTGCTATTAAAAAAAAAATGATAGGCTGGGCACAGTGGCTCATGCCTGTAATCCCAGCACTTTGGGAGGCCAAGGTGGATGGATCATTTGAGGTCAGGAGTTTGAGAGCAACCTGACCAACATGGTAAAATGCAGTCTCTACTAAAAAATACAAAAAAAAATTAACTGGGCGTGGTGGTGCATGCCTGTAGTCCCAGCTACTGGTGAGGATGAGGCAGGAGAATTGTTTGAACCCCAGAGGCAGAGGTTGCAGTGAGCCAAGATAGCGCCACTGCACTCCAGCCTGGGTGACTGAGCAAGACTTGGTCTCAAAACAACAACAACAACAACAACAAACAAACAAAAACCTTGATAATACCAAATGTAAGTGAGGATGTGAAGCTACTAGAAATCTTGGAATTTTAGGCTGGGCGCGGTGGCTCACGCCTGTAATCCTAGCACTTCGGGAGGCCGAGGTGGGCGGATCACGAGGTCAGGAGATCGAGACCATCCTGGCTAACACGGTGAAGCCCCATCTCCACTAAAAATACAAAAAATTAGCCAGGCGTGGTGGCAGGTGCCTATAGTCCCAGCTACTCGGGAGGCTGAGGCAGGAGAATGGCGTGAACCCAGGAGGTGGAGCTTGCAGTGAGCCGAGATCACGCCACTGCACTCCAGCCTGGGCGATACAGTGAGACTCCATTGCACTCCAGCCTGGGCAACACAGCGAGACTCCATCTCAAAAAAGAAAAAAAAAGAAATCTTGGAATTTTATATTGTTGATGGGAATATCACTTTGGAAAGTACTTTGCAGCTTCTTAAAGAGTTCATATATACTCACAATGCAATTCAGAAATCCAGCTCCACACAAAGATTTGCACTTGATGTTCATAACAGGTTTATGCATAAGAGCCAAAAACTGTGGGTCATCTAAATCGGTAAATAAGTAGAGATATACTTATACAATGGAAAGCTTCTCAGCTATCAGAAAGAATGGCCTACTGACTCTCAGAATGGATGAATCTCAACAGCATTATGTAAAGTGAAAGAAAAGAAGATAAAGACAAAACACTGTATTATTCCATTTATTTGTTTATTCATTTTTTCTTTTGGAACCTTTTACTCTGTTTTGTTGATGCTTAAGGAAAACAGCCTTGCCCATAACTCACTGTGGCCTGGAGTCACGACACCAACTTATTGTGACCAATTACGAAAGAGGCCAAACCGCATTCTTCTTAGAAGGTCTATTCAGTTAATAAACGGCACTTGTTGGCCGGGCGCGGTGGCTCAAGCCTGTAATCCCAGCACTTTGGGAAGCCGAGACGGGCGGATCACGAGGTCAGGAGATGGAGACCATCCTGGCTAACACGGTGAAACCCCGTCTCTACTAAAAAAAATACAAAAACTAGCCGGGCGAGGTGGCGGCGCCTGTAGTCCCAGCTACTCCGGAGGCTGAGGCAGGAGAATGGCGTGAACCCGGGAGGCGGAGCTTGCAGTGAGCTGAGATCGGGCCACTGCACTCCAGCCCGGGCGACAGAGCGAGACTCTGTCTCAAAAAAAAAAAAAAAAAAAA
>NC_045451.1:67841095-67852905 GCF_002776525.5 Piliocolobus tephrosceles | reverse complement strand
AAAAAAAAAAAAAAAAAAAAAAAAAAAAAAAACACAAAACGGTACTTAACTGATGGTTTTCTTCATATAACCTCTAACAAGAACTCCTAAGTTGCACTGATTATGCCCCAAGAGATACGAGACCGATGGTAATTCAGATGAGCACCTCTGAAAAGATTTATCAGTTTTCTGTCCCATTCCGGACAGATGTTTTGGAAAACCTTGAGGAAAGACTGAAATTCCCCACCAGTCTGAGACTGTGTGCTAGTTTTTACAACATTAATTAGAAAAAAACAAGAATCCCAACATGGCACCCAATAGACATCCACAGAGAAAATCATTGACCAAATGAGCACTGGGAGTCGCTGCGGTAGGCAGATGCTCCTTAAAGGCACCTCCAGGCCAAAAAAAAAAAGACATTGCTAAGTCCATTCCGGAAAAGAATGGGCAGCAAGCCTCAACAACGCTCTCCAATTCCATGGAATTTCAGTGCCTCGAAAGCCTTATAAGTGCTGGTAAATGTGTCATGATGCCTGTGGCCTTGAAGCAATGTCTGAACTCCTTCCAGTGGAGTGAAAATTGCTTCTGTTGTCCCTGCAAGCGCTGCTGCCACGACATGGGTTGCAAACTCTGGAGCACTGACATATTTGTGGAGAAGGCAGGATAAATCCTCCTACAGATCAACATAAGTGCAAGTGTAGTTATCTTTTACATCAATGAGGGAAGGATTCCAGGATGCAAGTTTCGAAATCCATCCCTTCTCAACTGAAGTATTGCATCCCGGGTTTTGATGGCATACAGCTGTTGTTGAAAGAGGGTCTTCTGAATGGGAAATGTGATTATTACGTGTTGAAGGCTGCACAGCACCACACAAGTCATGCTTCATTTCACTGACATTTATAATATGAGGTGATATATCTTGTTTTGAAGATGTTAGTATTGGTGGCCTCTTTTCATGAGCTTCTGAATCCATCATGTTGCTTAAGATCTTTCTGGGGCTGGGCACAGTGGCTCATGCCTGTAATCCCAGCACTTTGGGAGGCCGAGGTGGGTGGATTGCATGAGGTCAGGAGTTTGAGACCAGTTTGGCCAACATGGTGAAACCCTGTCTCTACTAAAAATACAACAAAATTAGCCAGGAGTGGTGGTGAGCACCTGTAATCCTAGCTACTTGGGAGGCTGAGGCAGGGGAATCGCTTGAACCAGGGAGGTGGAGGTTGCAGTGAGCCAAGATCGCACCACTGCACTCCAGCCTGGGCAAGAGCAAAACTGTTTCAAAAAAAAAAAAAAGATCTTTCTTTTTCATGAAGGGCCTTTTTTTCTTTTAACCTGTAACACCATCTGAGCCTGGAGTTTTGCAGGATGATAGCTGTTTGATAATGTTCCCAGTTTCTTCCATTGTTATTGTTCTGTTAGGTTCTCTCTTCTGAAGTCAATTTTGATAACTGGATTTCCCATTGCCAAGGCATCCCGCAGGCCAGTGAGTGAGCCAGGGCCCGTGTGGGCACCTATAATTCCATTTATATGAAAAATGTAAAAGGGCTAACCTGTAGTGACATAAAGCAAGACAGTGGTTTCCAGAAATAGGTGGCTGGAAACTGATTACAAAAGACAGTAGGCAACTTTTCAAGGGTGAGGAAAATGTTTTCTATCATGAATACAGGGGTGGCTGCAATTGTTTACATTTGTCAATCTTACCAAACTGCAAACTTACAATTCCTGCGTTTTCTTATCCATAAAATATACCTCAATAATGCTGACTAGAAAAGGGGCTTGTATCTGAGCCAATCACTGGCAAACAGAATAGAATGACCTTGACCAACTTCAGTTTATCAAGATTCACTCCCCCAGGGTGAAAAAGAGCTCCTGTTCCCTCAAAACAGCCTATCTTCAACCTGGAAGGAAGGTAGGGTTACAACCAGCAGTGTCTTCTGCTCTGGGTCAGCTACGTGCAGACTTTCAAGAACATTATTGAAATGATGGATTCTTCATCTCATAATTAAAATCTAATCTTTCATAGTACTAATTACCTATTGAATCAAAACTGCGCAGAATGTTAATGAAAAATAGCCGGTCAATTAGAAGTCACATATCAAACAAAACCTCCAGCTCAATGAGCAGGCAACCAAGGAAGAGTACATTAAGCTGCCCTGGAACAAGTTGTGACACTGTGACCAACACATGTGGTATGTGACCTTCTTTTAACTCTTCTTTTCCTTTGCTCCATATGGGTTATTTTATTTTCAATCCTTGGCTGCTTAGTTTGTCCTTCTGGCTCTGAAGGGAGGTCATTTTTGGCCTAAATCAGAGAGGAAAGGCATATGCTGCTTAGCTCTTGAAATGTTTATTTTTCTCCACTACATATGTTTTGCTTCCTTGTCTAACGTCTGTACTGAAATTTAAGAAGTCTGCCTTACACTGATGGTTTTCATTACAATGGATCTAGGGTGGTCCCAGCTTCTCGCTAGCATTTTATGTGTGAGTTACAGAGCTATGCCTAACTTCTGCTCTGCTACTAGTGATGCATTATTGGTACTTACGGAAGTCAGGCACAGATTAACTAAGATCTGGTATCAGCTCACTTGAAACATCTGATATTTAAGAAAGTCAATCTAATAGAAAAATAATCGGTGCATTCTTTGAGATTCTTTAGGTCCTAGATACCTTAGGAATGTAGGTAATCAAAAAACAAACAAGCCTGGCCTCATTATCTCAGTCTCTTTTCTTCGTCAAAGCCCTCCCTGAGTTAATAAAGATGTAAAGCTGTTCCCTGGGCTCCAAAGAAGGTTAATATGAGAATCTGTTTGAATAGCACTGTGTCTTGGAAACCTGTAACTAAAAGTATTGTCCATTATGCTGATAATCCACAAATACATTCACGCCTGAAATTATTTATGCTTCAGCGTTTGTCTCTGCAGATAAACGTCCATATTTTCTTTCATTAGAAAATGAAAACCTTGCAGCCCTTAGTTGTCAGGAAACACAAAAGCGAAACCTACCGCAGAATGATGATGAAGAGTGTAGCGTAGATACAACTGAGATATTTGCTTTTGTAAATGGTCTCCATAAGAGCCCCCGGCAAAGGCTCAGCTCTAGAGACCTGGGCCCTCTAGATAACATGACTCTAGACTCACTTCTTTCTTAAGGCCCTTCTTGCTCCTAGTAAAGTTCTCATTCCATACCTGGAATTGGTAATGCATTGTCTCAGGACACACTTGGAGAACGTCTGGAGCAGAAGGAAAAGAACCTCCCCATCCTAGCATGGATTAGGGTTTCCTGAATTGGGGTCCTCAAGAGAACCCCAAGCTGCTCCAATAATAAGCTTCCCTGTTTGCCACAAACTCCATCTGAACAGTTACCTTGTGGAGAGTGGTCCTGATCGTGCTTTGGATCTTGGCATTGCTTGATCTTGCCCATCCCTGTCTCTCTTGCTCTCCATTTCTTCTTCTCATGCTCAGCTGGAATTCCTAGACCTGAGTTTCAGCTCTCATGTGTCTCCCGACAATGTCCTAGCATAGTCTTATCTCAGTGGTCCTCATTAGCACTATTTTTCTAATATTTCTGGTTCTCCTCCACTTACAGACACATAATAGGACCCCACTGTGATGGTTTCTTGAAGTTAGTTATGACCAGGTGACTTGCCATGGCCTATGGAATATAAACAGAAACATTAAGAGCCAGTGTGGGACTTACTTCTTTGCTAGCCTCAGTTGGAAGCATATGTTGAAACGAAGCTTCCATCAGCTTGGATCCCTGAGTTACAATAGTGAACGGAGCCCACTGCTAACCCACAATAATCGAGAAAGAGATCTCTGTTGTTTTTTTTTTTTTTTTTTGAGGCGGAGTCTCACTCTGTCGCCCAGACTGGAGTGCAGTGGCCGGATCTCAGCTCACTGCAAGCTCCGCCTCCTGGGTTTAAGCCATTCTCCTGCCTCAGCCTCCCGAGTAGCTGGGACTACAGGCGCCCGCCACCTCGCCCAGCTAGTTTTTGTATTTTTAGTAGAGACGGGGTTTCACCGTGATAGCCAGGATGGTCTCGATCCCCTGACCTCGTGATCCGCCCGTCTCGGCCTCCCAAAGTGCTGGGATTACAGGCTTGAGCCACCGCGCCCGGCCGAGATCTCTGTTGTTTTATGCTTCAGAGGTTTCGGACTAGTTTGTTACTGCAGTATAACCTAGCCTATCCCCGTATCATGTCCTCTCCTGGGTTGGTCTTTAATTTTTCTGTTTTCCCAGGATTGTATAATATTTTCACATCCTGTATTTCATTGGATATTTCAGGACTAAGTTTGACTTTTTTTTTTTATTTTACACTTTATTATCCATCATTATTCTTAGCGACATCAACATCCATGTTTACGACCTTTAGCATCTTAGAATCAGTTCCTGCCCACCTTACCTGTAGAACGTTTCTTCTTCGTATCAGCAAAATCACTAAATCAAACCTTTCTTCCAAATTCCAAACTCCACACCCCTCTGCCTGGATTCATCTTGATTAAGCTACTTAAGGCATTGCGTGCCTGTTTTGTCATTGAAAAGCAATGCTAATCGGCCTATCTTATCTCCTAGGGCTGCTGTGGGAATTCAGTGAGACAAAGCACAAAAGCCCTGGGCCCAGTGTCTGGCGCATTACATGCGCTGGGGAGCTGCCTGCTCTGATAATCATTGTCATTATGATGTGCTGTCAGCAACCGCTCTCTACCACACTCCCCATTCTTGATATTTTGGATATTTTGTTCTAATTCTAATTTTGTTTTAAATTTCTAATTCTTAATCTATCAGCTTCCTTTGACGATGGAGGTCTCCTGTGTTTTAGCACCATGCATCCAGGCTGTAGCTCCCCCTAAATCACTCATCCCTTAACCTGGAGTTGACTGTGACGCATGAAGGAGCCCAGGAAGGCTAGCAGAAAAAGCATCCAACTGAGCCTGTCTAGCTGGCAAAACACAGAATTATCTTGAGGAAAATAAATGATTGTTGCTCTAAACCATTAAGTTTGGGGTTGATTTATGATACAGCAAATATGAAAGTACACTTTTTAGCTCTGCAAACTCAAGCAGGTTAGCCAGCCTCTGTGAATCTCTGTGGTTTTACCCAGAAAATGGGAATCATATTCATCTTGCATAAGCCGGGCGCAGTGGCTCACGCCTGTAATCCCAGCACTTTGGGAGGCTGAAGTGGATGGATCACCTGAGGTCAGGAGTTCGAGACTAGCCTGGTCAACATGACAAAACCCCATCTCTACTACAATTACAAAAAAATTAGCCGGGCATGGTGGCGGGAGCCTGTAATCCCAGCTACTTGGGAGGCTGAGGCAGGAGAATAGCTTGAACCCGAGAAGCAGAGGTTGCAGTGAGCTGATATTGAGCCATTGTACTCCAGCCTGGGCAACAAGAGTGAAACTCCGTCTCAAAAAAACACAAAAATTTACCTTGCATATGAGGATTAAGCAGCTGGCATAGTAATGGCTCAGCAAAGGGCATGTCACTTATCTTCTCTGTAACTTTCTGGTGTCCTCATCATGACCATTCTTTCCTCCTTTGTCCCTTCTCCTTCCTCAAATGTCCCTACTCCAGCTCTCACCTTCAGTACGTCAATCCTGGATCCCCTTTTCCGGGAAGGCTCCCGCCGTTTTCTAGAAACCCTCTTGTCTTGTCTTGCTCTCACTTCAGTTCTCCGTGACCTTTCTCTGCACAGTGTCAACTTGGTGAGCTCCTGCGCATCAGTGACTTTGAGGTCACACAGAGAAGACTCAATTCTCTGGCCTCAGCCACAATCTCCATCTGTCTTGAATTTCCAGCTGTTTTTCTAACACTGCCATTTGACTAACTGGTAACATCGAAATGACAACAATCAAACTGTGCTCAAGATTTCCTCTCCTGTCGGTTCATCTTCCCTCTAACCATTCTTTTTTTCACTCTCAGAAAGAAAATTTTAAGTCTACAATTTCCTTGATCATCTGCATCCAATTAGTCACTAAGTCATGTTTCTTTGTTTGAAATCTCTTCTGATTCACCCTTCTTCATTCTCACTGCACATTCCTCTTCTATGTTCCCCACCTCCACCCATATGGCCACTTCCTTTTCTTTTCGTTCCGCTCTTTCCGTTTACTGCTAGCAGGTAGACTTTCATTTAAAAAAAAAAAAAAAAAAGATTGCTGCCTTGTTCTTGTGCTTAAAAATTGATAATAAGCCAGGTATGGTGGCTCACACCTGTAATCCCAGCACTATGGGAGGCTGAGGCGGGTGGATCACTTGAGGTCAGGAGTTTGAGACCAGCCTGGCCAATATGGTGAAAACCCGTCTGTACTAAAAGTACAAAAATTAGACGCGTGTGGTGGCACGCGTGTGTAATCCCAGCTACCTGGGAGGCTGAGACAGGAGAATTGCTCGAACTCGGGAGGCAGAGCCAAGATCACGCCACTGCACTCCAGCCTGGGTGATAGAGTGATACACCTTCTCAAAAAAAAAAAAAAAAGAATTGATAATAATTTCCCATTGCCTGCAGGATTCAAACATATCTCCCACATCTCACTAATTGCTCCATGCAAAGGGTCCTTTCTTAGTCCAATATCTGCATAGACAGATCCTGAAGCAAAGATGAAAATGCTGATGGTTTATGCTTTGAGACATGCAAATTCATGGCAACAAAGAAGAAAATGAAGAGAGAGATGGGGAGATGGGGAGTAACCTAGAGATGTGTGACTGCCTGGTACTGCTTTACCTGGAAGAAACGCAGCACGGGCTTGGCAGCGTATCTGCACCCTGGACTTGTCCAGGTGGGCTGCTAGGAGAAACTGGGCCTGGCAGAGGAGTATAGTAGAGAGAAACAGGAGGAGAGCCTGTCTAGCTCTCTCCCTCTTCTATTTCTCATGGATCAGAATTCATCCCACGGGGAGTAAACTGACCCCCGCTTCTGGGTTTCATCATCTGTCGCACTCCATGGCTACTTAGGGTGCCAGATTGTACACAGTGCGGCGTGGTGTTTCACCTAAGCCCAGAAGTGTAGGGAGGAGGAGAAACTCCAACAAAAACAGCTAGGCAGAAACCAGATAGGAGAGCCCAACGGCCCTCATACAGCCTGCCTATGGCTCTGCCCCATCCAAACATTTCCAGTGTTGTCTCTACGCCCCTGCCAAAGTGATTCCCCACAACTTTTTCTGTTTTCTTGCCCCTTTCAAAACTAGACTTATCCTGCATTGACTGTTGGCATCTCACCCGCTTTGTGGAGCTCTTCCTGTCCACCTGTGGAAGGCAGGCGCCATCTTGCTTGTTGGCCGCAGCACCCTCCTCCTCTCAGCACTCCCTTCTCTGTCTGGGGGAGGATTCCCCACGGGTAAAACCTCTTTCTTACTCCCAGCTCCTCCTGGGGAAGAGAAGGGAAGGTCAAGGCTTCCTCACTGCCCACCTGGGGCATACAATGTAAGCTCAGCCAATCAGTTACTGGCTCTCCAGGCTTTGAGCCTTGAGCTGGTGAAACAAAGATGCAGCGAACATTTGAAGGTCAGACAGCTCCGGGTGCAGCAGTCTGCTTCAGCTAGACTGTTTTTGGTGGGTGACCTTGGCCGTGGATTCTGTTGCATAGCATCTGTGACTCTCTTGGTTCCTGTTTTCCAAGCCCTCCTCTACAAGTTCCCATGGATTCTATGATCCCCATTCTCCATGCTGCGATATCCCTCTGATTAACTTGCCTTTGTTTAAGGTGGCCAGAGGCAGCTTTTGTTGCTTGTGACTCAGAACTGTTTATACTTAGCAGCTTACATTACTTTCTGCCACCTTGGGACTTTTATACCATTTGGAGCTAGTTTATGAAACATGCTTAGCATAATGCTTGGAACATAGCAAACACACAACTGCAATCAAACTACATTTTTGTCAAAATCAACAAATATTCGTCAAGTTTCAGACACTGTGGGGGAGTGGGAAAACAAAATAAACTGAGAAGGAGCATGTGTTTCTTATTTAATAGGAAAAACATGTTTATAAAATCAACAGCAGTTGCAACTGAGATTGTATTACAGAGCGCATCAGGGCCACAAGGGAGCAAGTAGTTGGTGAGTTCTGGAACAATCATAGAAGGCTTCCTGAGGGAGGAGATTTTTTACTTGGGTGCTCAAGAAAGACCAGGAATTCAAAGATGGGGAAAGGAAGGGCTGGGCATCATAGATAGTGGGAAACACAGCTGAGCTCTGAAAGGATGGGCTGCTAAGTGGCAGAGTGAACAGTTTAGGGTAGGCAGTGTGTTTGCCTGGCAATTCTAAAGGCCCCTTAATGACCGTGAGCAGGAGTAGAAATGAGATGGGTTGGCATGATTCTCTAGCCACCTTCAGTGGCCATGGTGCAGTCCATCTTCTCCCATATTCTGCTTAAATCTCCAACTCTCCCATGGTAAAGGTGGAGTTGGAGATTTAAGCAGCATAAGTGAGACAACGGGTGTAAAGTATGATTTGAAGATTCAGTACCTGGTAACAGTTGTTATTATCACTGTCATTACTACTTCTTCTTCTTCCTCTTTTTTTTTTGTGGAGACAGAGTCTTGCTCTGTTGCTCAGGCTGGGATGCAGTGGAGCAATCTCAGCTCACTGCAAGCTCTGCCTCCCGGGTTCAAACAATTCTCAGGCCTCAGCCTCCCAGGTAGGTGGGACTAGACGCGCCTACCACAATGCGTGGCTAAATTTTTGTATTTTAGTAGAGACAGGGTTTCACCATGTTGCCCAGGGTGGTCTCGAACTCCTGAGCTCAGGCAATCCTCCCATTAGACCTTCCAAAGAGCTAGGATTACAGAAGTGAGCCACTGTGCCCAGCCAATGACTACTACGTCTAGCAAAAGATTCGGTTATTTACATTTTACAGAGGAGGAAACTGAGGCTCAGAAAAGGTAACTGACCTGTTGAAGGGTCAAATCGCTCACAATTTCTGGAGCTACAATTTTAATTTCAGTCTTCTGACCTTCACATATCCAATGTGTTGCTTCTCAAGATTAAATGAGATCCTGTAAAATGCTTTTTGATAAAAAAAACAACTGTCTTTTCAGGCAACTGGTCTTATTACTTAGTAACATCTTCTTCCTAAAATTTGAATATTGTCCTTGCCACTAAGCCAATGCCAGGTTTACGAATTATTTAACTCAAATTTCACTTCTTGATGACAGGTCTGGAGATGTGTCATAAAATGACACAAGTGGGCATCGTGAGGCAAACATGAAGAAGCCCTTGGAGAACCTAAAGTGTAAAATATTGTAGAATATTTGCCTCCATTGGGAACAAATAGTAGAAGAAATTAGTAAAAAGCTGAAGGAAGGCCGGGCGCTTAGAATCATGCCTGTAATCCCAGCACTTTGGGAGGCCGAGCTGGGCAGATCACAAGGTCAGGAGTTCAAGACCAGCCTGGCCAACATGGTGAAACCCCGTATCTACTAAATATACAAAAATTAGCTGGGTGTGGTGCATGTCTGTAGTCCTAGCTACTTGGGAGCGTGAGGTGGGAGGATCACTTGAATTGGGAGGTGGAGGTTGCAGTGAGCCGAGATTGTGCCACTGCACTCCAGCCTGGACGACAGAGCAAGACTCTGTCTCAAAAAATAAATAAATAAATAAATTGCTGAAGGAAGCTCCAATAATAGTGAGTGGTGTAATACAAATGACACAATGACAAGTGTCTTTATAAACATGTATTTCTGACTTCCTAGATAATTGGTGTCCAGCTATAAATTTTTTATTTGCAGGGCTGGGCCCAGTGGCTTTGGGAGGCTGAGGCGGGTGGATCACGAGGTCAGGAGTTTGAGACCAGCCTGACCAACATGGTGAAACCCCATCTCTAAAAAAAAAAAAAAATTAGCTGGAAACAGTGGTGCATGCCTGTAGTCCCAGCTACTCGGGAGGCTGAGGCAGGAGAATCACTTGAACCCGGGAATCGGAGGTTGCAGTGAGTCAAGATTGCGTCACTGCTCTCCAGCCTGGGCGACGGAGTGAGACTCTATCTCAAAAATAAATAAATAAATAAACAAAAAATTCGTATTTGCTGCTACTGTTGCAAACTTTGCTTTCGGAGTCTGACTTTCCTGTTGAAAGGCTGCATTGTTACAGATACCCAGCAGGCAGGGATGTCCTGCAGAGTCCTGGGGACAAATGCTATCTACATGTCCGTATGAACAGCTGTCTTCTAGACCCCTCCAATATGGCTTCCTCTTCCTCTATAAAAGAAAAACACACCCACCAAGTTCCCTAAGGACCAATTCCCTGCCAAAACCAATTTTTAAAAGTCTTTTTAGTTTTTTATATAGCTGGCTGCTATTTTCTTGTAGCCTCCATCCACTCCTTGGCTTTAGGGAGATGCCCTTTCTTAGCTCACATCTCCCCTCTGGGTTTCTAGTGCTTCTTGCTACATAAATAAGAGGACAGATAATAGTTCATCTCTTTGCAAATGTCCAATTGCCTTTTGTAAGCATGTGTTGAAAAGCTCCATTAGAGCCCCACATTATCGTCCTGTGGCAGCTGTACAGCACTCTTCCTAACCCACGGCCATGAAGATGATATCATAGAATAAACTACTATCGAATGTTTACTTGATGCCAGGAACAATGCTAACAATTCTGTGTTCATTATGTCATTCAATTCTCATCTTTTGATATACGTCTTATTTTTATCCCCATTTAATAGTAAAATGGGGATATTTTATAGTAAAATGAGTAAACTGAAGACAAGAAAGTGAAGTAATTTTCCACAAATCACCCAATCAAGTAAATGTGAGAGCTAGTATTTGGTCCCAGGCAGTTTGAGTCCTGAATTGTTTAACCACTGCTTTTTCTTGTGAAATATTTTGTTAAATCCTATTTAAATGTATTTTTTTTACATTATACTCTGGAAATGCAGCTATGTAAATGTAAAATACTACAAGCCCCTTAAGAAGAGATTAAATGTCAAAAGGCAGACGCTGCCTACTGCTGTAGCACATACCTGTAGACTCAGCTACACCACAGGCTGAGGCAGGAGACTTTCTTGAGGCCAAGAGTTCTGGCCTGGAGTGTGCTGTGTCAATCAGGTGTCCACACTAAGTTCCACTGCAGTAAAGGTGATCTCCCGGGAGTGGAGGACAACCAGTTTGCTTAAGGAGAGGTGAACTGGCCAAGTTAGGAAATGGAGAAGGCCAAAATTCCCGTGCTGATCAATAGTAGGACTGCACTGTGAATAGTCACTGCAGTCCCTCTTGGGCAATGTAGCAAGGCCATATATATATATATATATATATATATATATATATTTATATTTTTTTTTTTTTTCTTTTGAGACAGAGGCTCACTGTGTCCCCCAGGCTGGAGTGCAATAGCGCAATCTCGGCTCACTGCAACCTCTACCTCCTGGGTTCAAGCAATTCTGCCTCAGCCTCCCGAGTAGCTGGGATTACAGGCGCCCACCACCATGCCAGGCTAATTTTTGTGTTTTTAGTAGAGACAGGGTTTTGTCATGTTGGCCTGGCTGGTCTCAAACTCCTGACCTCAGGTGACCCGCCCACCTCGGCTTCCCAAAGTTTTGGGATTATAGGCATGAGCCACTGTGTCCGGCCGCTCTCATCTCTTTAATAAAATAAAAAAGAGTTTTAAGTAAAAAATAAGAAAGCAGATGCTATGTGACATTCTCTGTGGTCCTTAATGGAAGGTAGTTATATTAATATAAAAAAGTGCCCAATTTCAAGTGACAAAAACCCAACTCAAAATAGTTAAAGAGAGAGGAAAGTTTAGGGCATGTACAGATAAGGAAGACTTGAAAAACAAAGATGGTGCTGAGGCTCAGATAACCTCTGCCTTCAATAAAGGTCTAAGATGGTGACTGTGAT
>NC_045451.1:67830334-67840695 GCF_002776525.5 Piliocolobus tephrosceles | reverse complement strand
GGCCGCTCTCATCTCTTTAATAAAATAAAAAAGAGTTTTAAGTAAAAAATAAGAAAGCAGATGCTATCTGACATTCTCTGTGGTCCTTAATGGAAGGTAGTTATATTAATATAAAAAAGTGCCCAATTTCAAGTGACAAAAACCCAACTCAAAATAGTTAAAGAGAGAGGAAAGTTTAGGGCATGTACAGATAAGGAAGACTTGAAAAACAAAGATGGTGCTGAGGCTCAGATAACCTCTGCCTTCAATAAAGGTCTAAGATGGTGACTGTGATGTTGTGTAAATTGGATCTTCTTCTTCTTCTCCTTCTCCTTCTTCTTTTTTTTTTTTTTTTTTTTTGTAGACGGAGTTTTGCTCTGTTGCCCAGGCTGGAGTGCAGTGGTGTGATCTCTGCTCACTGTACCCTCCACTTCCCAGCTTCAAGCGATTCTCCTGCCTCAGTTTCCTGAGTAGCTGGGACTACACGCGCACACCACCACCCCGGCTAATTTTTGTATTTTTAGTAGAGATGGGGTTTTGCCACCAGGCTAGTCTTGAACTCGTGACCTCAGGTGATCCACTTGCCCCGGCCTCACAAAGGGTTGGGATTACAGGTGCCCGCCACCACGCCTGGCCTGGATATTCTCCTGCTCACCACAGAGCCACAGGAAGGTGATTCTCAGAAAGTAAGTGGGAATGTAGTTACACCATCCCACAGATGTTCTGTACAACAGAGAGGCTAGGAAATTTCTATTAAAAATGCTCTCTAAGAAATGTTGTCAAAGGTAAAGGCCTAAATCAAATGGCGATAACCATTTTCATTTAATAAGGCTGTTCCGGGCCAACCAAATCATGTAAGGATTCTGATATTAATCATTTTACTCACATGGTTCTATACTCTCGCAAACAAGTAAAAGCAATGGGATTTTGAAAAGTAAAAATTCCCCTGACATTGAAGCAGATATACAACAATATCTGAGGCAAAGAAAAGCCATGGATACCCAGAAAAAGAATAATTTTGTGAGAAATATTAAAATGAGAACATAATATTTAAATCAAAATTATTTCAAAGTTAAGAAATTCAGAATTAGTTAGAGGCATGCTACTCAGGCCTGGAACATACTCAGGATAAGATTCAGCTTTGAGGGAAGATTTGTTTTCTTCTGACTCTTGTGAGGTAGCTACTTCGTTATTTTTCATACATTTCTAATTTTTATTTTAAAATACATAATCTGTTGAAAAGCCATACAATTTACTTTTATTACCTGCACGAAAGAGGGCCTGGTTATTCAGGTTATAGGATATTTTAGGCTAAGGCTAGGTTGCCCTTTTAAAGGACTCTAAAATACAATGGCTTCAATCAAATACTATTTTATCTCTTTCAGCCATTATGCAGTCTAGGCAGCCAGAGGACTTTTTTTCTTTTCTTTCCTTTTCTTCTTTTTTTTTTTTTGAGATAAGAGTTTCACTCTTGTTGCCGAGGCTGGAGTGCAATGGCGTGATCTTGGCTCACGGCAACCTCCACCTCTCAGGTTTAAGTGATTCTCCTGCCTCAGTCTACATAGACTTCTACTTTGGTCTGCCTGGTGAATCCTAGATAATCTCATCTTAAGACTCTTATTTAATCACATAAAGTGCCTTTTGTCATGTAATACAATGTATTTCCAGGTTCCAGTCTAGGACACAGGCCATGCACCTTTGAGGGACCATTTTTGCCGCCCACCTCCAATTAGCCTTCATTGACTGCTAGTCCTTCCAGCCCTCACCCCTGCCTAAAGCGAAGGGTCTCAACCACCTTATTTCCAGCCATGAGACCTTAAAGAGCTTCTCCTATGGTCAGCCCCTCTAACATTGTCCTGGATCAGACTCTGACACCATAACCAACTCTAGTAACTGACCTCTTGCCTCTGTCCTTGTAACAAAGCCGCTAGCTTTACATCCAGGCCTACTGCCTGGATCCCGGTGTGATGCTCCTGTGCCCAAGTCTCTGCTTTGTATCTCAGTCCCTTTAGAACTAGGAGGCAGTCTTGCTTGTACTAACTCTCCAGAGAAACAGTCCTATCCCATATTCTGGGCACTATGGCTGGATCCCTGTTATATGGGTGTCAGGATACGAGGGAAAACACTTACCAGGCCAGGCCTCTTCATACAGCCTGTGATCACAGGCTGAATGTGGCTCCGGCCACCAATGACCAGAACCTGGATTGTCTACATGCAGGAGCAAGTCAGTCTAGCTGTGTTTCTGAAACTTTGCTTCATATTAGAATTATCTGGAGATCATTAGAAATATCTAGATATCCAAGTTGTATCCCATACTAATTGAATCATAATCTCTGGGGGTGGAAACCAGCATCAGCATTTTTTAAATTCCTCCACTGATTTCAATTTGCAGACAAGATGGAGAACAAGCTGCGTGCTGCTCAAGATGTGCTCTGCCTGTCCGCAGCATCAGTGTCATGGGGAGCTTGTTAGAAATGCAGGAGCTCAGGCCTCCAACCCAGAACTACTGAACTAGAATCTGGATTTCAACAGGATCACCTAAGGGATTTGAAAGTTCCAGTTTAGCTCATCTCAGCCTGTGTGAGCCCTGGTTTTGAAAATGGTCATAATTAAGCTTTTTTTTTTTTTATGTTAAAAAAATAATAGTATTAGTGAAATTACCGAAATAAGAATTTATATTCCAGCACTTTGGGAGGCTGAGGTGGGCAGATCACTTGAGCTCAGGAGTTCAAGACCAGCTTGGGTAACATGGCAAAACCCATCTCTGCCCCCGCAAAAGAAAAGTAATCATGATTATGATACAAAGATTAGCCGAGTGTGGCACTGTGAGTCACTGTGCTGTTAAAAATTACATTAAATTTTGTTTGTTTTGAGACGGAGTTTTGCTCTTGTTGCCCAGGCTGGAGTGCCATGGCATTTCGGCTCACTGCAGCCTCCACCTCCTGGATTCAAGCGATTCTCCTGCCTCAGCCTCCTGAGTAGCTGGGATTACAGGAATCTGCCACCACACCTGTCTAAGTTTTGTATTTTTGGTAGAGATGGGGTTTCACCATGTTGACCAGGCTGGTCTCCAACTCCTAGACTCAGGTGATCTGCCTGCCTTGGCCTCCCAAAGTGCTGAGATTACAGGCGTGAGCCACCATACCTGGCCACATGTGCTTATTTTATGTACATAATTGCAATCAGAATGTCTATGTTATTTGGAATTTTGCTTTTCTTAACGTGATTTTTTTTTAATTGCAAAAGTTTCGTAATATAAAATAGTACATAATAACCTATCACATTGATTTATAAATTACTTAACCATTTAAACTATTGCTTGACATTTAGGCATTTTCAATTGTTCATTATTTATAGGTGACTTTGAAGCAAGCATCTTTTTGTGTACAGTTAAGTTGAATTTTTACTTTCTCACAAAACATGAACACTCTTGTTATACTAATTTTCAACTTGAACAAGCCAGCCCTACACTTTCATGGTGCTCTAGGTAATTTAGATATTTTCCAAGCATGCTAAAGATTGGAAAAATTTGTACTGCAGGGTTTTTAGAAGATGTGTAGCATTATGACATTTTTACTGCTACATTTTATCCAAGTTTGTTCTGAATTCTTTTAGTTGAAATCTTTCTGCTTAATTTTGAGCAGTGATAAATAGTGCCAATTTGCAACTTTTGATGCTTACTATTCACTCCCCAGAGGTGCTGACCACTTGCCTCCCTTGAAATTACACATGTGAGATCCCTGCTTGCAGTTCAAAGATAAGGTCCCATCGACCTCCTGCCTGAATTTCTAGGAACCCAGGATACGGGGAGAACCAGAATATGGGGACACCCCTTGTGATTCCTCCACTTTGCTTTTGATCAACATCCTCTGTGATTTCAGTGTGATATTGTAAAGGACTATTGACTAGAAACCAGACTTGGGGTCTAGCTCTAGATCAGACATTTGCTGACACTGAGAACTCACTTCCTTATCTCTTGGGAAGCATCTCATAGAGCTGTGAAGATCCCAGAAGATAATCTATATGAATGCTAGTGTCTTTAAGACACTCTAAAAGATGTATATCTAGTGCATACATTTGTGTGCAGTTATTTCAGTGCACAAATGCTTATTATTCTGCATTTTAATAGCTATGTGCCTAATACTATAATATTTGATCATTTATTAAGTACTAAGTTTACTTATTTAATAATTACTTAGTAACATTTTCATAGTTAAGAACGTCTGCATTTTAAATTTAGTATTGTATGGAGTACTCACTGAACTATATTGCATCCTTTTAAAACGGCCTATCATTTTGTTTCGTACTTCCATGATTTTAAAAAATTAATCAATGGCTAAGTATTATAACTAAGTTCTACTCACTAAATGTGTAAGGAAGTGTCCTCAGAAAAACAGGAATTGATAGAGTTGTCAAATCGATTCACACAAGTGAGAGGAAATTATCTTCCTATCAAGCAAAAAAAAAAAAAAAAAAAAGACAAAGTGAGATAGTGGGATGATATCAACATCCTCTGTGCTTTCAGTGTGGTATTGTAAAGGACTATGGACTAGAAACTAGACTTGGGGTCTAACTCATCTCAGCCTGTGTGAGCTCTGGTTTGGAAAACGGTCATAATTAAGCTTTTATTAAGTGTTAAAAAACATAATAGTATTATGGGACATTGTCCCTGTATATTTATATAACATATATATAGAGAGAGGGTATATGGGACATTGTCCCTGTATATTTATATTGAGAAAATGTGAAATCTGCAAAGTGTTAATGAATACCTTTTTTTTTTTTTTTTTGAGACGGAGTCTCACTCTGTCTCCCAGGCTGAAGTGCAGTGGTGTGATCTCAGCTCACTGCAACCTGGGTCCAGGGTTCAAGCGATTCTCCTGCTTCAGCCTCTCAAGTAGCTGTGACTGCAGGCGCCCGCCACCACGCCTGGCTAATTTTCGTATTTTTTTTTTTTTTCAGTAGAGACGGGGTTTCACCATGTTGGCCAGGCTGGTTTTGAATTCCTGACCTCAAGTGATCCACCCACCTTGGCCTCCCAAAGTGCTGGAATTACAGGCATAAGCCACTGCGCCCAGCCAATACTTTTGATAGACAAAAAGAAAGAAAAAAAAAAACCAGAGGAAATTAAAAATTCTTTAACGGGGACCAGACAGTTTAAAAATAATAATTATTATTATAACAACAAAGCAGTTGAAATCGCGTGTCAGGAGCGCTTCCTCTTTCTCCAGCGGTGAGGATATCTAATCATAATAATTAAGTCCAAGGGACCTTGCCTTCTTTAGGCAAACAAAGTGGGGAACAAGTTGCAACTGATTTTCAGAACAAATCCTCAAGTCCTCTGCCCACGGCGGAGAGGGCGGCGGGTCGGCCGAGCCTGGGTGGCGTCCCGAGGGTTCGCTTCTCGCCCAGCTCCCGGCAGGGGCGCGTGGGTCCTGGCCCGGGGACTGCAGGGCCGCGGCGGGGCGGGCAGGGTCAGCAGGGCACATACTTTCTCGGGATCCACCCTCCCGGGCCCCCACAGCCCAGTGTCTCCTCCCCTCAGCCCACCTTCTCCGCCCACCTCCTATCCCGAGCCTGGGCGGCGGCCGCGGTCAGCCCGACCTCCCCTACCAGGGTCCGCGTGCGCGGGATCCCGGCGGCCAAGCAGGGCGCCCCGGGAGGAGGGGTCTGGGCGGCTGGGCCAGGCCGGGCGGGGCGGGGCGGGGCGCAGCCGGGGGGTGTGTCCGAGGGCGGCTGGAGGGAGGGGCGGCCGGGACGCCAAGGGCTGCGGGGCCGCGGCAGCTCAGACTCGCGTCCCGCGGAGCTTTCCAGGCGGGCGCGCGGCTTTCTCCCCAGACCCACCGAGCGGCGAAGAGGCGAGATGCGCGGCGGCGGCGGCGCGTGGGGCGTGCTCCTGGCCTCGCTGCTGTGGGTAGCCGCGCGGTGCCAGCAGAGAGGTGAGCCCGGCCCGGGTCCCCGGGTCCTCGGGTCCCTGTCCCCCGCAGGCGGGCGGGCGGGGGCGGCTGCGGACAAAGCCCGTCGCGTTGGGGCTGCTGGAGACCGGGCGCGCATCCTGGTCCACCTCGGACTGGGGGCCTCTGACACGTGGGTCTCCCGCGCCGGCCGGGGAGGGCGGGATGGGGCCGCCGCTCCTGGGGGAGGCTGCCCGGTCTTCGTAAGCTTAGGCTTTAACCTCCTCGGGCTTCGGGGATCGTCCAGCCTCGCCTCTGGAGCAGAGGCTCCAGCCTCTGGAGCCATCTACGCGAGCAGTGCTGGGGGTGGCGGGAGCGGGGCGCCTGGGGGTGCTTTCAGTGTCCGGGCTGCGCGGGCAGGGGTGGCGGGGCTGCTGGCCGGGCGCGGGGAATGAATGGGCAAAGAGCTCCTCCGAATCGCCCTCATTGTCCGGCTGCGCAAGCTGCGTCGCCGCGGTCGGGGAAGGGCGGATTCCTCGGGGCCACTCGCTGCCGAGCGGACTAGTGGGGAGAGACGCGGCGAGAAGCGCGCCCCTCGCCAGCGTCCCGGGGCAGGGGGACCCGCAGGCGGCGTTCAGGGCACTGATGCGCCTTCCCGACCCTCGCTCTTTGTGCAATCGGCAAAGTGGCCAAACCCGCTCATTCCCCGCGCAGGTTTGACCGTGGGCGCGCCGGGGCGAGGGACCGGCGGAGAAGGGAGCACCTTGCATGCGCGTTGCAAGGATTGAGAAGAGAAACTCCAAGCGAATTTTCAGTTTCTGTTTTTGCGGGCGGGAGGGAGAGAGAGAGAGAGAAAGGAGAGAATTCTTTTCCCTTTGGGGGGCAAACCCAGTCCCCACGCCACCCCTAGAGCTGTCTTCGCAGCGTGGCTTCGTGTTGGCTAGGAGTCACAAATACTTGTTGAAAACGTCTTAAAGTATGCAGCACATGACAATGGGCGTATTCCCACAAATACAAACTTCATTAAAAAAAAAAAAAAGTACAGGTCAAAAGTAGTGGGCGGAATTCGCAGTGCCCTCGTGGGAAACGTGTGTTTGGGCATTGTGCTGAGTTTTGAGCTCTGCAGAAACGCGACCATCTCATTCATTCAAGCATTCATGATGGAAGCACTGGGCCGGAGCTGGAAACGCAGCTTTGAATAATAGCTGTGAGTCTGCTGCGCGGAGCCGGGCTGGGAAGAGGGAATTAACATAGTTATCAGCCAGAAGAAAGGAGCCTTCGGGGAGGGAGAGGAGCCTTAGAGGACTTCGAGCGGACTCCTGTCTATCAGGCTGCTCAAAGTGAACAAGTCCCAGTTTCCCACAGGGTAGAGAAAGAGCAGCTTGCCTCAGCTTATTGTTCCCCGAAATTGCAAGTCTGAAGGTTGTCCTGGCGCCTCGGGGCTCGGCACTTGGCCTGCCGGTTATGAGTGGTGTTTGGGGAAAGTGGGACCTCATGGGGCTCTCCTGCTTTGAGATGCTGCGGAAAACCTCCCGGGGCAGGAGCCCTTTAATGTTTCATATCGCATTCCCTGTTTGCGTTCTGAACCCCACCAACCCTCACCCTTCCTCACGAGCCTCCTTGAGCAGTTTTGAATTTTTTTTTTTTTTTTTTTTGAGATGGAGTCTCGCTGTCTCTAGGCTGCAGGCTGGAGTGCAGTGGCGCCATCTCCGCTCACTGCAACCTCCTCTTCCTGGGTTCAAGCGATTCTTGTGCCTCAGCCTCCCGAGTAACTGGGACTACAGGCGTGTGCCACCACGCCCGGCTATTATTTATTTATTTTTTGTATTTTTAGTAGAGACAGGGTTTCACCATATTGGCCAGAGTGGTCTCGAACTCCTGACCTCGTGATCCGCCCGCCTCGGCCTCCCAAAGTGCTGGGATTGCAGGAGTGAGCCACCGCGTGCGGCCGGTTTTTTTTTTTTTTTTTTTTTTTAAAGAAACGATTTTGTGCCCCGTGAATAGCATGAATGATTAGTAAAGTTGTGTGTTTTTGTGATAATACAATAATCCTGACCTGCAAATCACCTGCTAGTGAGCTGTCTGGTGTTATTTTTTAAAAGAACTTATTCTGTATTGACATTCAGATTGTTAGACGTTCCCTATCATTTCTGCAGTCTCGCTGGGTTACCTGACAACTTACAGTATATGACCTGATGGCTCACTTCCCTTTGAAATATAATCAGTTTCAAGTGAGCTGTTCCTAAGTATTGAATAGGAGGTATTGTGTTTGTAAAAATAATGTGTTAAATTCATGGCTGGCAAATCACATGAAATTATGGTAGCTTCATCACTTTTGTTGGAAACCATCCCCTCTTTTTTTCTGAATAAGATAGACAATTCTAAGTACAGAAAAAAACTACAAGTAAAAGAAAATTCACTTCATTCTCATATATGACATAGTATTCAAATTTAGCAAGTATGTGCTGCACTGTAAAGTATGCAAGCCTGAATGCATTTCAAAAGTGCATTTTTCTTTTCTGTTGCTGTATTCTCTGACTAAGGGCCCATGAAAAATATTGATTATAGCAGTTGGAAACAAGGGTATGTGTAATAGAAGCCTCACTGCCCACCTCCTACATAGCGTGGACTTTACTCCATTCTTTTTTTCCCTCTTTTTTTCCAGACATTAACTATGAAGCCTACATCTGTAGTTAATCTAGTGTGACTGAGAATTCAAATGCAACAAGAATATCAGAATAAATACATATACTGATCTTCAGTGTCTTGTGCCACTGCTTTGTAATTGCACTGCTTTGTAAACTCATACCATAAAATGTTTCTGGGACCATTTATTTCAGGGTAATGATCCTTGAAACACCCTACCGTTTTATACTAATTCATTCATGAAATCCTATGGATAGTCATTTTCATGTACAGTAAATTGTTACGGGGAAATAACAAGCTCTATCTTTAAGCTTCAGGTGTTTAATTCTGTGGCTTTACTAGCTATGGCAAATTGGGGACATAACCTGTGCTTTAGTTTCACCATCTGTAAAATGGGAATAATAACAGTGCTTATCTGGAAGGGATGGTAATGATTAAATGAAATAATGTGAGAAAAGTTCTTAGACCAGTACCTAGTACAGAGTTAACGCCCAACAAGCAAGTTTATCTGTATTCATCACTATTACTATTTTATAAAGAACTATGTATTTTTAAACTGTATTCTCCAAAATGCATGATTGTTTAGAAATTTGGAGTTTGGATTTGGAATCAAATAGTCTTGGTCTCAAATGCCAGACCTGTCAGTATGATTAGCTACAGCCATGGCTAAGTTTCTTAACTTCTCTGAATGTCAGCTTTCTGTCTATAAAATGGATAGCATTGATATGATTAAATAATATGTGAAAAATATTAGCACGGTGGAGGGCGTGTCAGGTACTCAGTGCATGATGGTTATTACTGTTATGCCTATTGTACTTGCTCATCATCCTGGGCATCCTGTCTCTTTCATTGCTGAAATCCGTTTGGTCATTAAGACTTGTTGATTTTACCTCCTGAAAATCTGTGCAGTCTCTTTCCCCTCACTGCTGGCGAGGCTTAAGAATTGTTTGTTTTTCTCAGGATATAGTGTGATGGTTCACCCAGCAGGCCAGCAGCCTCACCTGTTCTCCTTCCTCAGCAGTGCCATCACTGCGATGTTTCCAGAAACACCATCTCGATAACCGCTCCTACTCTTGTTTAAAATTCTTCCCATTTCTCACCGTTTCTTTACCAAATTACTTAATGTTCCCCAATGTGACTTACTTTGCTTCCTTTGTGTTTAAGCAAGTAGTCTTCTTCCAAGGTGTGCCCTTTTCACTACACATCCCTCTCCTGGGCTCACCCGCTGGGTTTAGATTATGTGCCCCAAACCCCTCACTTTATAAGATGCACAAAATGACAGTGTCCTGCTGCGTCACATTGTGGGTAAAGCAAGGAGGCTGGGACCCCAGCTGGCCAGCTGTCTCAGAGCTGAGAGGCATTGTCTGGGACACGCCTGCACCTATTTGCAGCTAACCAGTGTTTCCTGGGACATGTGCTATTAAGTGCTGGACACGTCTTTCATTTGGGTTCTAAAGAACCCTGGAAAGTCTTCCCAGCTCTCTCTCTGCTGAAGTATTTGTTAGACCACTTTCCCTGCACTCCCAGGGCTTTTCCTACTCAATGCTATTGTCTTGCCTGTCATGGGGCCAATAATTGGCTTGCTTATCTGTCTCACCTTCTCTCTCCGGCTTCTCAAGGGCAGGGACTGCTTTATTCGTATCTGCTGGTTCATTGCTTTACAGTGTTTCTAGCAGTTAGTAGCCACTTCTTGTTGCTGAGCTGAGTTGAAATGAACATCTTTATTTAGGAATCAAGTAACTTTAAAAATATTTTGAATAGCTGGGCGCGGTGGCTCACGCCTGTAATCCCAGCACTTTGGGAAGCTGAGGCAGGTGGGTCACCTGAGGTCAGGAGTTCAAG